>NC_133617.1:81836843-81971843 GCF_048593235.1 Sminthopsis crassicaudata
AATAGTTATCTGATGCTGATTCATGATGAAGCAGCCTGTAAAGAGATTACTTTTCTGTGGTGCTGAATTGTTGCCTACACATCTGGATGGAAGGGAGTTATGGTAGAGAGGGGAAACTTATTTTGGAGACTAGTTCTACACACTTCACTACTAGAAAGATGCTAGTGGAAGACTCAACTGTGATGAAGGGAGAACAGATCTCTGGCTAAAGTTATCAAGAAATAGAGGCAGGGGGCGGAGCCAAGATGGCGGAGAGGAAACACACGACTCAGTGAACGTCCTCACTCCCTCACAACCAATTAGATAAATTAAGTCTCAAAATTAGCTCAGGACTGATAGATACCACAAGGACTGGAAGCACGACTTACCAGCTGAAGAGAATCTGGAGTTTCAACAGGAAAGGTCAGTTCTCAGGGGAGGAATAAGAAAGACCAGCACAGACGGTGGGGTAGGGGCACACTGCGCCCATTGCGCTGGGAAGGGCTCTGGGATCAGAGAAGCCACTGAGGTAAAGGAATCTGGCACAGGCTGTTAGCTCTTCTCTGCTAATTATTTAGCAGTTCAGAAGAGAAAGCCAAAATATTTTAAAACTCAGATTAAATTTTCCCCGGACCCTGGGGGTGACTCGGCACCAGGGGGTGTGGCCTCAGCTACCTCCTGAGAATAGTTAAGAGACTGACAAGTGGGTGGATACGGCCCAAGGCAACACACACTGCCTAGCTTAGCTGGAGGGAGTGGAACTCAGCTCCAGGAAGTCCCAGAGAAGCGGAACCTTTGAACTAGGGACGGCGGTTTCTGGCAGACACTTCCAGTTTGAGCGCAGGGGCTTCTTACGTCACCTGCTGCAGACACCCACTCCCCACCCGGACACATAGCCTGGGCTTCCTGCAGTCTTCACTATTCTACGCCCTCGAAGCACAGCAGTGCTAATCACCTCTGAGGCACTCCCAGGGAGAGGGTGGGGAACTCTCTCCCAGAGCTCTCTCTTAGCTCAGGCTCAGGAGCCGCTGCATCCATCCCGTCTGGGAGGAAGCTGGTAAAGAAGTAAATAATTTCCTACCCCAGAGACAGACCCCAAAAGATTTTTTTTAAGTATGAACAAAAAAGCTAGAAAAACCATAGATTCCTTCTATACAGAGAAAGAGCGGGTGTCCAACCCCGAGGAAGTTGACAGCAGAGAATCAGATAACAACCTAAAGGGGAACGATTCCTGCCCCCCATCACATAACTCTCTCCTAGAAGAAGCTCTTAAGAAATTGAGGGAGATCGAAGAAAAATGGGGAAAAGAAAGGGAAGTTATGATAGAGAATAATAATGTCCTGAAATTGGAGTTGGAAAAAATAAAGAATTCACAGGAGATGCAGGGAAACAAAATTAGTGAATTAGAAAAGGTTAAAAAAACACAGGAAAGTAAGATTTCTGAATTGGAAAAGATAAAAAAGTCTCAAGAAAATAGAATTTCTGAATTGGAAAAAGAAAATAATTCTCAAAAAAAAAAAATTAGGGAAATGGAAAAAAACTCAATAGAGCAAAATAATTCATTTAAAAACGAAATTGGGCATTTACAAAAAGAACTGAAAACTGTGAAAGAAGAAAATAACTCCTTAAAAGTCAGGATGGAACAAATAGAAATGAATGATTCACAGAGAACCCAAGAATCAGTCAAACAAAACAAAAAAAATGAGAAGCTGGAGAACAACGTCAAATATTTACTGGGAAAATCTATAGACCTGGAAAATAGATCTAGGAGAGATAATCTGCGGATTATTGGACTTCCAGAAAACTATGACCAAAAAAAGAGCCTAGATTCTATTTTACAGGAAATTATCAAAGAGAACTGTCCAGAGATAATAGAAACAGAAGGGAAAGTAGATGTGGAAAGAATTCATCGAACTCCTTCTGAAATAGACCCTAAAAAAAGAACACCACGGAATATTGTGGCTAAGCTGCAGAATTACCACACAAAGGAGAAAATCCTGCAAGCAGCTAGAAAAAAACAATTTAAATACCAAGGTGCCACAATAAGGGTCACCCAAGATCTGGCTGCCTCCACATTAAAAGATAGAAGGGCCTGGAACCTGATATTCCGAAAGGCAAAAGATCAAGGACTGCAACCAAGAATGAACTACCCAGCTAAGTTTAGCATCTTTTTCCATGGAAGAAGATGGTCATTCAATGAAACAGAGGAATTCTATATGTTTCTAAGAAAAAAACCAGACTTAAAAAAAAAATTTGATCTACATCCACAAGACTGAAGAGAAACAGAAAAAGGTACACAGAACCCTTGAGAACTGTAACTTTGTTGTGGGTATATAAAAAATACTCAAGGATAATTTGATTTTACTGATATAAAAGAAAAAAAGGGGGGTGTGGTAAAGGGAAGGAGGTCGGTTCAGAAAAAGGGGAAGGAGTGATAAAAAGAGGGAAACTACATCCCAGGAAGAGACATAGAAAATACACCATATCTGAGGGAACTTAGTGAGGGGGAGAATCATTGTGTGAATCTTACTCTCATCAGAAGAGGCTCAAAGAGTAAATAATTAACATATTTGTTTTTCAGAGAATTTTCTCTCACCTCATTAAAAGGGGGGAGAGGAAAAGGGGAAAGGAAAAGGAGAATAAGTGAAGGGACTTGGAGGGAGGGGGGAGGGATCCTAAAAAAAAAAAAAAAAGAGGGAGGGTTGCGCGTCACAAGGGGGGTCTGTAAATTAAATATCGGGGAGGGGGATCAGGGGGGTCAAGGGAAAAAAGTATAATCTGGGGATAATACGATGGCAGGAAATACAGAATTAGTAATTTTAACTGTAAATGTAAATGGGATGAACGATCCCATCAAACGGAGACGGATAGCAGATTGGATCAAAAAGCAGAACCCTACAATATGTTGTCTACAGGAAACACACTTAAAGCAGGGAGATACATACAGAGTAAAGGTAAAAGGTTGGAACAGAGCTTATTATGCTTCAGGTAAAGCCAAAAAAGCAGGGGTAGCTATCCTTATCTCAGATCAAGCAAAAGCAGAAGTAGATCTCGTTAAAAAAGATAAGGAAGGAAACTATATCCTGCTGAAAGGTAGCATAAATAATGAAGCCATATCAATACTAAACATATATGCACCAAGTGGTATAGCATCTAACTTTCTAAAGGAAAAGTTAAGAGAACTGCAAGAAGAAATAGACAGTAAAACTATAATAGTGGGAGATCTCAACCTTGCACTCTCAGATTTAGACAAATCAAACCACAAAACAAACAAGAAAGAAATTAAAAAAGTAAATAGAACATTAGAAAAACTAGGTATGATAGACCTTTGGAGAAAACTGAATGGCAATAGGAAGGAATATACTTTCTTCTCAGCAGTTCATGGATCCTATACAAAAATTGACCATATATTAGGACATAAAGATCTCAAAATTAAATGTAGGAAGGCAGAAATAATAAATGCCTTCTTCTCAGATCACAATGCAATAAAAGCTACATTCAGTAAAAAGTTAGGGGTAAATAGACCAAAAAGTAATTGGAAACTGAATAATCTCATCTTAAAGAATGACTGGGTGAAAGAGCAAATTATAGAAACAATTAACAATTTCACCCAAGATAATGATAATGATGAGACATCATATCAAAATCTTTGGGATGCAGCTAAAGCAGTAATAAGGGGAAATTTTATATCTTTAGAGGCTTATTTGAAGAAAATTGAGAAAGAGAAGATTAACGAATTGGGCTTACAACTTAAAAGGCTAGAAAAAGACCAAATTATAAACCCCCAACCAAAAATTAAACTCGAAATACAAAAATTAAAAGGAGAAATCAATAAAATTGAAAGTAAAAAAACTATTGAATTAATAAATAAAACCAAGAGTTGGTTTTATGAAAAAGCCAATAAAATAGATAAACCTTTGGTAAATTTGATCAAAAAAAAGAAAGAGGAAAATCAAATTGATAGTCTTACAAATGAAAAGGGGGATCTTTCCACCAATGAAGAGGAAATTAGAGAAATAATAAGGAGTTACTTTGCCCAACTTTATGCCAATAAATTTGATAACTTAAGTGAAATGGATGACTTTCTCCAAAAATATAGGCTCCCTAGATTAACAGAGGAGGAGATAAATTGCTTAAATAGTCCCATTTCAGAAAAAGAAATAGAACAAGCTATTAATCAACTCCCCAGGAAAAAATCCCCAGGGCCAGATGGATTCACATGTGAATTCTACCAAACATTTAAAGAACAATTAGCCCCAATGTTATATAAATTATTTGAAAAAATAGGGGATGAAGGAGTCCTACCAAACTCCTTTTATGACACAGACATGGTACTGATACCTAAACCTGGTAGATCGAAAACTGAGAAAGAAAATTATAGACCAATCTCCTTAATGAATATTGATGCTAAAATCTTAAATAAGATATTAGCAAAAAGACTTCAGAAAATCATCTCCAAGATAATACACTATGATCAAGTAGGATTTATTCCAGGAATGCAGGGCTGGTTTAATATTAGGAAAACTATTAATATAATTGACCATATTAATAATCAAATTAATAAGAACCATATGATCATCTCAATAGATGCAGAAAAAGCATTTGACAAAATCCAACATCCATTCCTACTAAAAACTCTTGAGAGTATAGGAATAAATGGATTATTCCTTAGAATAATCAGGAGTATATATTTAAGACCGTCAGTAAGCATAATATGCAATAGAAATAAACTGCAACCTTTCCCTGTAAGATCAGGAGTGAAACAAGGTTGCCCACTATCACCATTACTATTCAATATAGTACTAGAAACGCTAGCCTCGGCAATAAGAGCCGAGAAAGAGATTCAAGGAATTAGAGTAGGAAATGAGGAAATCAAACTATCACTTTTTGCAGATGACATGATGGTATACTTAGAGAACCCCAAAGACTCTGCTAAAAAGCTACTAGAAATAATTCAAAATTTCAGCAAAGTGGCAGGATACAAAATAAATCCACATAAATCCTCGGCATTTTTATATATCACTAACAAAATGCAACAGCAAGAGATACAAAGAGAAATTCCATTCCAAACAAATGTTGAGAGTATAAAATATTTGGGAATCCATCTACCAAAGAAAAGTCAGGAATTATATGAGAAAAATTACAAAACACTTGCCACAAAAATAAAATCAGATTTAAATAATTGGAAAGACATTCAGTGCTCTTGGATAGGCCGAGCGAATATAATAAAGATGACAATACTCCCCAAACTAATCTATTTCTTTAGTGCTATACCAATCAGACTCCCAAGAAACTATTTTAATGACCTAGAAAAAATAACAACAAAATTCATATGGAAGAATAAAAGGTCAAGAATTGCAAGGGAACTAATGAAAAAAAACTCAGAGGAAGGTGGTCTAAGTGTACCTGATCTAAAGCGATATTATATAGCAGCAGTCACCAAAACCATTTGGTATTGGCTACAAAATAGACCGGTAGATCAGTGGAACAGATTAGATACAAAGGACAAAAAAGGGTACATCTATAGCAATCTAATCTTTGACAAACCCAAAGATTCCAACATTAGGGATAAAAATTCATTATTCGGAAAAAACTGTTGGGAAAACTGGAAATTAGTATGGCAGAAATTAGATATGGATCCACACTTAACACCATATACCAAGATAAGATCAAAATGGGTCCATGATTTAGGCATAAAGAGGGAGATAATAAATAGATTGGAGGAACAGAGGATAATCTACCTCTCAGACTTGTGGAGGAGGAAGGAATTTATGACCAGAGGAGAACTAGAGATCATTATTGATCACAAAATAGAAGATTTTGATTACATCAAACTAAAAAGTTTCTGTACAAATAATACTAATGCAAACAAGATTAGAAGGGAAATAACAAATTGGGAAAATATTTTTAAAAACAAAGGTTCTGACAAAGGTCTCATTTCCAAAATATATAGAGAACTGACCCAAATTTATAAGAAACCGAACCATTCTCCAATTGATAAATGGTCAAAGGATATGAACAGACAATTCTCAGAGGAAGAAATTGAAACTATATCCACTCACATGAAAGAGTGTTCCAAATCACTACTGATCAGAGAAATGCAAATTAAGACCACTCTGAGATACCACTACACACCTGTCAGATTGGCTAAGATGACAGGAACAAATAATGACAAATGTTGGAGGGGATGTGGGGAAACTGGGACACTAATACATTGCTGGTGGAGTTGTGAAAGAATCCAGCCATTCTGGAGAGCAATCTGGAATTATGCCCAAAAAGTTATCAAACTGTGCATACCCTTTGACCCAGCAGCGCTACTACTGGGATTATATCCCAAAGAAATACTAAAGAGCGGAAAGAGACATATATGTGCCAAAATGTTTGTGGCAGCTCTTTTTGTTGTAGCTAGAAACTGGAGGATGAATGGATGTCCATCAGTTGGAGAATGGTTGGGTAAATTGTGGTATATGAAGGTTATGGAATATTATTGCTCGGTGAGAAATGACCAGCAGGAGGAATATAGAGAGGCCTGGAGAGACTTAAATCAACTGATGCTGAGTGAAATGAGCAGAACCAGAAGATCACTGTACACTTCAACAACAATGCTGTATGAGGATGTATTCTGATGGAAGTGGAAATCTTCAACATAAAGAAGATCCAACTCACTTCCAGTTGATCAATGATGGACAGAGGTAGCTGCACCCAGAGAAGAAACACTGGGAGGGGAATGAAAATTGTTAGCACTAATATCTGTCTGCCCAGGTTGCATGTACCTTCGGAATCTAATGTTTATTGTGCAACAAGAAAGTGATATTCGCACACATGTATTGTACCTAGACTATATTGTAACACATGTAAAATGTATGGTATTGCCTGTCGTCGGGGGGAGGGAATAGAGGGAGGGGGGGTAAATTGGAAAAATGAATACAAGGGATAATATTATAAAATATATATATATATATATATATATATATATATATATATATATATATATATATATATATAATAAAAAAAAAATAAAAAATAAAAAATAAAAAAAGAAATAGAGGCAAAAGGATTTTCTTAACAGAAAACATTTCTACCTAGAAATCTCTAGTCATAAATCATGGGACTATTGATATTACTACTAATTAATGAAGTTCAGCTTCATTGTGATTGCAGTGTACAATTGTAGGTGCTATCCTTAGTTCTGACCTCTGTGCTAATATGGTGGTGCCATGAAGCATATGCATACACACACACATACACACACACACACACACACACACACACACACACACACGCACACATACACCTGATTTAAAGCTGTGCTCTGCTTGGATGGAGTAAAAGTATGAACTTTCTCCATACAGCTAGTGCCATGGCTGTGATGATTAGGTGCTACTTCCACCTAATTTTTAGTGAATTTCAATGTCTAACAAATAATTAAAACTCCCCTTCCTGGCATACAATTCTTTCTACAACTGGGTGACATAGTACCTTTGTGGCCTTATCACATATTACTTCCCTCCAAGAACATTATGATTTAGAATAAAGCAAGCATGTGTTACAATTTATACCTCAAGCTTCACTTCCTTTGCATTTACTCACACTATTTCTCATACCTGTAAGGCTCTTATCCCCTTCCAACAAACCTACATGTCGATTTCTTACCAATCCTTTAAATCCCAAACCAAATATCACTTCTTCCAGAAAGCCTTTATTGATCCCACCTCAGACTTCACACAGAATTTTGTTTGCACATTGCTTATGAACTTATCTTGAATTATTTTAATTTTATAATGATTTTTGCATCCATCCCTCCCTGAGGTCTGTCTGCAAAGCCTTACCATGATATAAATATACTCAAGGTTCTTGAAAACTATACCAAATGGAAATCAAACTCTAGAAATTCCAAAAAAAACTTCAAAGTATTTTAGTATGGTTATAATAACAATTGGTATTTCTGATCAACTCAGCTAACTGCAGGGAGATTCATTACCATAAAGTTAGCTATGTAGACCTGTTTTGTTTTTCACAGAGACAATAATTCAAGAAGATCACATATGGAATTTAGAAAGGTTATTTTCTATTTAGGGGAAACATTGTTGATTTTTCTCAGTCACATATAAGTTAGATGATATGGTTCTTGAAGCCTTCTCTAATCTTGGTATTCTGTGATTCTGTGAAAATATAAGACATAGAAACAATGAAGTATGTATGTAATATTCTACTTCCCAACTGTAAGATCCATTAGGTAAATGATTGAACTAAGGTTCAATTTCTAAACTAGGTATCTTATCCAGTCTTACCCAGTGCTTAGCATAATATAATAATGATGATGATAATAACTGGCATTTGTGTTGTGCTTTATAAAGTGTTTTACAATTATATTATCTCAATTTGCCTTCATAATAAACCTAGGAATAACTGCTATTACTATTCCCATTTTGATGAAGAAGAAACTGAGGCAGATAGAGGTTAAATGAATTGCTGAGGATTGCCCAACTAAGTAAATGAGATGAAATTTTAGACCTTGGTCTTCCTGACTCCAAGAAGCTTTTTTCTACTATGACACCTACTGTGCCTTTATTAAATAGCTAGTGAAAGGATGTTTATTGAATTGATTCATTCCTAAGGATAATTACATAGTTGTTCTTAATCAAAATATGCCTGGGTATTCTTGCAGAGTCTGAAGCAAGGATTACTATTGATTCTTCTACTTCCTGTCCTGAGGACCAAAAACAATACTCCCTGACCTATGCTGACATACTCTGCTCATACTTTAGGAAGCCTATGTATAATAATCAGATATAAAAATCATTAATTGTGCTCCTTTAATTCTTGGCAACTGTCTTCTTCAGTGAGCTGAAATTCTTTTTTTTTTTAATTAAAACTTTTTATTTTTCAAAACATATGCATGGACAATTCTTTAACATTAGCCCTTGCAAAACCTTGTTTTTCCTCCTTCCCCCCCATGGCAAGTTGTCCAATATATATTAAACATGGTAGAAATATATGGGAAATGCAATATATTCATACATATTTATACAATTATTGTGCTTCACAAGAAAAATCAAATCAAACCAGTAAAAAAAAAAAGCAGAATAAAATACAAACAAGCAACAATGAAAAGAGTGAAAACGCTATATTGTGAACCACATTCAGTTCCCATGGTCCTCTCTCTGAGTGTAGATGGATCTCTTAATCACTGAACTATTGGAAGTTGTTTGAATCATCTCAATATTGAAGAGAGCCATGTCCATCAGAAGTGAGCATCATATAATCTTATTGTTGCCATGTATAATGATCTCCTGTTTCTACTCATTTCACTTAGCATCAGTTCATGTAAGTCTCTCCAGAACTCTCTAAAATCATTCTGCTTGTCTTTCTTATGGAACAACAATATTTTATAATATTCAGGTACCATAATTTATTCAGCCATTCTCCAATTGTTAACATCCATGCACTTTCCATTTTCTTGCCACTACAAAAAGGGCTGCCACAAACATTTTTGCAAATGGGGGTTCCTTTCCCTCCTTTAAGATGCCTTTGAGATATAAGCCCAGTAGAAACACTGCTGGGTCAAAAGGTTTTTACAATTTGATAACTTTTTGAGCACAATTCCAAATTGCTCTCCATAATGGTTGGATCCATTCACAGTTCCACCAACAATGTATCAGTGTCCCATTTTTCCTAATCTCCTCCAACATGCATCATTATCTTTTCCTGTCATCTTAGCCAATCTGAGAGGTGTGCAGTGGTATCTCAGAGTTGTTTTTATTTGCATTTCTCTGATCAATAGTGATTTGTGGCTACAAATAGTTTCAATTTCTTCATCTGAAAAATGTCTGTTCTTATCCTTTGACCATTTATCAATTGGAGAATGGCTTGAATTCTTATAAAATTGAGTCAATTTTCTATATATTTTAGAAATGAGGACTTTATCAGAACCTTTGAATATAAAAATATTTTCCCAGCTTATTGTTTCTCTTCTAATCTTGTCAGCATTAGTTTTTTTTTTTTGTACAAAAATTTGAATTTAATATAATTAAAATTATCTATTTTTTAATCAATAATGATCTCTAGTTCTGCTTTGGTCAGAAACTCCTTCCTCTTCCACAGATATGAGAGGTCAACTGTCCTATGTACTTCTAATTTGTTTACAATATCATTCTTTATATCTAGATATATTAACCCATTTCAACCTTATCTTGGTATTTGTTATTAGATGTTGATCAATGCCTAGTTTCTGCTATACTAGTTTCCAATATTCCCATCAGTTTTTGTTGAATACTGAATTCTTATCCCCAAAGCTGGGGTCTTTGGATTTGTCAAACATTAGATTACTATACTCATTGACTATTTTGTCCTATTCCACTGATCAGCTACTCTATTTCTTAGTCAGTACTAAATGGTTTTGATGACCACTGCATTATAATATAGTTTTAGATCTGGTATAGCTAGGCAACTTTCATTTACTTTTTTTTCATTAATTCAATGAGCTGAAATTCTTTCAGAGGATTATAACTCTTAGTACACTAACCTTGAGAGAGAAATTTCAGGGTCCTGTCAACAAAATACTTTCATCATGTCTTCTATCAGAAAGGTAGTCTGTAATAGGACCATTTTTGCCTCCGTGTGCTATTGAGAATTGGATTTATTGGGATTTAATTTCTAGGCAAAAGCTTCATGGGTGAACTGATGATCTGGGATCATTTCCAAACAACATGCAGAATGTACAATATTCCTAAACTCAGTATTTATCCATCAATAGATGGGATTCAACTGAGCATAAAAATCAGCAATTACAGGTCCCTTTCTATCTCATAAAGGACCAGTTTTAAATTGATTATTATAATGAGAACCTTTTTTCCCCTGTATCTAGCCTCCCTTCCCTCTTTCTTTTTATCTGTTGAATTTCCCCTTTTTTATACTCAGCTGAAATATCACATCTTCCAACAATCTTTCTCTTATATTCAAGTTGGTAGCAAGCTATTCCCTTAGAACTCATTTGTCATTTTTTTATACCTCTCTGATGTGTCATTCTTATAATGGTATATATTATAGTTATCCACTTGTTTTGCACCATAATACCCCTTCATTGGACTTCTGGCCAAGATGGCAAAGAGGAGGCACACATCTGCTTAAGCTCTGTGTTTTCTTTCAGAAGAAGTTATCTCATGACAAGCCTCAGAATTAGTGCTTGAATGAAAAAAAAAAACACAGATAATTACAAAGAGAAGATATCCTTGAAAGTCACCAGACAAGGTCTCTTTTTGCTTGAGGGTGGGAATGGTTTTAGATTGGACACAAACTGAAGGCAGGCAGCTGCAGCACAGCAAAATAAAGCAGACAGCTCACAGCTGAGCAGACCTGAGGGGGATGGGGTGTGATCTCAGCCATTTCTGTGGAGAGTGCTTTAACACAGCATCAGCTACTTTGCTCTGGCAGCAAGCCAATAGACAAGCAGAGAAGCTAAAAACACAGGGGGTGAAGACTATAACCCCAAAAAGCTAGCATCAATAAGGACCTGGCCACACCCACTCACAGTGTCTCAGCATGCTCTCAAGAGTCTCAGAGTGCAGACTCAGTACAGCCATTGCTGTCCTGCTAGTGCCTTACTCCTGCCCCCTACAGTCTGTAGAAGAATCTCAGTAATATCATCCACCTTCCTCCAAAAAAAAGCAGAGTATTTGTTTTTCTTGTTAGTTTGTTTTCTTTGACTCCTTTTTGACAAAATGAGCAAAAAATTAAAATGCACTCTAACTATTGATAGTTTCTATATGGATAGAGAGCAGACTTTAAATCCCAAGGAGACTAAAAACAGACTGTCCCCAGATGAATCCCCAAAGGGAGATATCATATGGTCCTCAGCGCACAAGACTCTCATAGAAGAAATTAAAAAGGCTCTAACAAGAGAGCTAGAAGAAAAATGGGAAAAGGAAAGGGAAGCTTGGCAAGAGAGTCTGGATAAGTCATCCCACTCATTAACGATAGAGTGGATAAAGAAATCATATCCTTGAAAAGTAGAATTAATGAGTTGGAAAAAGAAAATAACTGTCTAAAAAATAAAACTGGCGAAATGGAAAAAACTTCTATAGGATGAAACAACTCACTTAAAAACTCAAATAAACAATTAGAAAAAGATATTTTAAAAGTAAGTAAATAAAATACTTCATTGAAAATCAGAATCGAACAAATGGAATTGGATGACTCGAGGAGACACCAAGAATCAGTCAAGCAAAAGCAAAAAAAAAAAATGAAACAATGGAAAAAATGTCAAATACTTCCTTGGGACCTGGAAAATAGATACAGGAGACAATCTGAGAATTATTGGACTCTCTGAAAGATATGATGAAAAAAAAAGAGTCTAGACACTATTTTCAATGAAATTATCAAAGAGAACTGCCCCGATGATTTAGAAACAGAGGGTAAAATAGACATTGAAAGAATTCATCAATCACCTAGTAAAAGGGACCCTAAAAGCAAAACACCAAGAAATATAGTGGCCAAATTCCAGAACTATCAGATGAAGAAAAAAAATACTGCAAGCTGCTAGAAAAAAAAATCAATTCAAATATGAAGGAGCCACAATAAGGATTAGCCAGGATCTAGCAGCGTTCACATTAAAAGATGAAAGGACCTGGAATATGATATTCCAAAAGGCTAAGTCACTTAGTATGCAACTAAAAATAACTTACCCAGCAAAAATGAGCATATTTTTCCAGGGAAGAAGATGGACACTCAATGAAATAAGTGAATTCCATCCATTCTTGATGAAAAAAAAAATGGATCAAAACAAAAAGTTTGATCTACAAACATGGAACTCAAGAGAAACTTAAAAAGATAAAAAGAAATATTGGGAACTATATTTCTACTATAATGATATATAAAGAATACATGTATACATTGTTCTAGAAACTAGAGGTAGAAAGGAAATTGTACCCAGAAAAGAGTAAAGTGGGGGTACTGCATCTCATGTAGAGGCAAAGGAAACCTATATTATCTGAGAGAAAGAATGGAGGGGGAAGAACATAGTGTGTATTGTACTACCATCAGAATTGGATTAAAGATAAAAGTATTAGAAATATTTGATTTATGGCAAAATTTCTCCCACCTCATTGAAAAGTGTAAGGGAAAAAGTGAAAAATGGAAGGAGTAAACTAAACAGAAGGGAATAAGAAACAAAAATTTTAATAGTTTTTATTTACCAGATATATGCATGGGCAATTTTACAACATTAACAGTTGTCAAACCTTTTGTTCTAATTTTTCCCCTCCTCCCCATCCCCCAGATGGCAGGGTGACCAATAAATGTTAAATATGTTAAAGTATAAATTAAATACAATATATGTATACATTTCCAAACAGTTGTTTTGCTGTACAAAAAGAATCGGACTTTGAAATAACATACAATTAGCTTGTGAAGGAAATACAAAATACAGGCAGACGAAATTAGAGGGATTGGAAATGTAGTGGTTTATAGTCATCTCCTAGAGTTCTTTTGCTGTGTGTAGCTGGTCCCGTTCATTACTGCTCTGTTGGAACTTAATTGGTTCATCTCATTGTTGAAAATGGTCACATCCATCAGAATTGATCATCATTGTTGAAGTATACAATGATCTCCTGGTCCTACTCATTTCACTCAGCTTCAGTTCATGTAAATCTCTCCAGGCCTTTCTGAAATCATCCTGTTGGTCATTTCTTACAGAACAATAATATTCCATAATATTCATATACCACAATTTATTCAGCCAATCTCCAATTGATGGGCAGCCATATAGTTTCCAGTTTCTGGCCACCACAAAGAGAGCTGCCACAAACATTCTTGCACATACAGGTCCCTTTCCCTTCTTTAAGATCTCTTTGGGATATAAGCACAGATGTATGCACAGTTTGATAACTTTTTGATCATAGTTCCAAATTGCTCTCCAGAATGGCTGTTTCCCCACATCCCCTCCAACATTCTGCATTATCTTTCCCTGTCATTCTAGCCAATCTGATAAGTGTGTAGTTGTAAGGGCCCTTTAAATGGGTGGACACAGTGTTTCAGGAGATTGAGGCCTAGAAGTAATTTCTGTGGATATTAGGACTGCCTTGTAGGTAGGATCTTGGCCATGATGAGATAGCTTTGTAATGGGTGACTCTCTTGCTGATTGGCTGTGTGTGTGACCTCACAGGCCCTTTATAAGCCCACTGCAGGCAGCATTCACTCTCTTTAACCTGGTGCTCTTCACCCTGGCTCCATAGCCTGGGTGGCCAAGCCAAGATGGGTAGTCAAAAGAGGTAAGGATTTTGGTAGTGAACACGTGGGTCTTCTGACCAGGTGTTCACTCAGGAAACAACAAGTCAGGGCATCAAGTCAGGGCATTATGTGAGTAGGTATAATAAAGGCTTTTAAGATTACACGTGGCTGTTCTTGAGTGCGCTACCGGTTATTAAGCTATAGATTCAAGAGATTGTGGCCAGAGACCTTTGAAGGCCTCAGAGGAGGTGAGCCAGGTAAAGTTCACACTGCAAAGGTCAGTGATTAAAGGTACTCTGGTGGGTCTAGGACAGACTAGTAATTGTAACTGCCAGGAGGACACTTACATGTAGTGGTATCTCAGAGTTGTCTTAATTTGCATTTCTCTGATTAATAATGACTTGGAGCATCTTTTCATATGACTAGAAATAGTTTCAATTTCTTTATCTGAGAATTGTCTGTTCATATCCTTTGACCATTCATCAATTGGAGATTGGCTTGATATCTTATAAATTAGAGTCAATTCTTTATATATTTTGGAAATGAGGCTATTATCGATACCTTTTTTTTTTTATTAAATTTTTTTATTCATTTTTCCAAATTATCCCCTCCCTTCTTCCACTCCCTCCCCCCGATGACAGGCAATCCCATACATTTTAAATGTGTTACAATGTAACCTAGATACAATATATGTGTGTAAATACCATTTTCTTGTTGCACATTAATTATTAGCTTCCAAAGGTATAAATAATCTGGGTAGATAGACAGTAGTGCTAACAATTTACATTCACTTCCCAGTGTTCCTTCTCTGGGTGTAGTTATTTCTGTCCATCATTGATCAACTGGAAGTGAGTTGGATCTTCTTTATGTTGAAGATATCCACTTCCATCAGAATACCTCTTCATACAGCATTGAAGTGTACAGCGATCTTATGGTTCTATTCATTTCACTCAGCATCAGTTCATGTAAGTCTCTCCAAGCCTCTCTGTATTCCTCCTGTTGGTTGTTTCTTACAGATCAATAATATTCCATAACCTTCATATACCACAATTTACCCAACCATTCTCCAATTGATGGACATCCATTCAACCTCCAGTTTCTAGCTACAACAAAAAGGGCTGCCACAAACATTTTGGCACATACAGGTCCCTTTCCGCTCTTTAGTATTTCTTTGGGATATAATCCCAATAACAGCAATGCTGCGTCAAAGGGTATGCACAGTTTGACAACTTTTTGGGCATAGTTCCAAATTGCTCTCCAGAATGGCTGGATTCTTTCACAGCTCCACCAACAATGTATCAGTGTCCCAGTTTTCCCACATCCCCTCCAACATTCATCAGTATTTGTTCCTGTCATCTTAGCCAATCTGACAGGTGTGTAGTGGTATCTCAGAGTTGTCTTAATTTGCATTTCTCTGATCAGTAGTGATTTGGAACACTCTTTCATATGAGTGGATATAGTTTCAATTTCTTCATCTGAGAATTGTCTGTTCATATCCTTTGACCATTTATCAATTGGAGAATGGTTCGGTTTCTTATAAATTAGGGTCTCTATATATTTTGGAAATGAGGCCTTTGTCAGAACCTTTGCTTTTAAAAATATTTTCCCAATTTGTTACTTCCCTTCTAATCTTGTTTGCATTAGTATTGTTTGTACAGAAACTTTTTAGTTTGATGTAATCAAAATCTTCTATTTTGTGATCAATAATGATCTCTAGTTCTCCTCTGGTCATAAATTCCTTCCTCCTCCACAGGTCTGAGAGGTAGACTATTCTCTTTTCCTCTAATTTATTTATTATCTCATTCTTTATGCCTAAATCATGGACCCATTTTGATCTTATCTTGGTATATGGTGTTAAGTGTGGGTCCATATCTAATTTCTGCCATACTAATTTCCAGTTTTCCCAACAGTTTCTTCCGAATAATGAATTTTTGTCCCTAATGTTGGTATCTTTGGGTTTGTCAAAGATTAGATTGCTATAGATGTACCCTTTTTTGTCCTTTGTATCTAATCTGTTCCACTGATCTACCGTTCTATTTCTTAGCCAGTACCAAATGGTTTTGGTGACTGCTGCTATATAATATAGCTTTAGATCAGGTACCCTTAGACCACCTTCCTCTGACTTTTTTTTTTTTTTTCATTAGTTCCCTTGCAATTCTCGACCTTTTATTCTTCCATATGAATTTTGTTGTTATTTTTTCTAGGTCATTAAAATAGTTTCTTGGGAGTCTGATTGGTATAGCACTAAATAAATAGATTAGTTTGGGGAGTATTGTCATCTTTATTATATTTGCTCGGCCTATCCAAGAGCACTGAATGTCTTTCCAATTATTTAAATCTGACTTTATTTTTGTGGCAAGTGTTTTGTAATTTTTCTCATATAATTCCTGACTGTTCTTTGGTAGATGGATTCCTAAATACTTTATACTCTCAACATTTGTTTGGAATGGAATTTCTCTTTGTATCTCTTGCTGTTGCGTTTTGTTGGTGATATATAAGAATGCTGAGGATTTATGTGGATTTATTTTGTATCCTGCCACTTTGCTAAAATTCTGAATTATTTCTAATAGCTTTTTAGCAGAGTCTTTGGGGTTCTCTCACTATACCATCATGTCATCTGCAAAGAGTGATAGTTTGATTTCCTCATTTCCTACTCTAATTCCTTGAATCTCTTTCTCAGCTCTTATTGCCGAGGGTAGCGTTTCTAGTACTATATTGAATAGTAATGGTGATATTATCGAAACCTTTGACTGTAAAAAATGTTTTCCCAGTTTATTGTTTCCTTTCTAATCTTATCTGCATTAGTTTCGTTTGTACAAAAACTTTTCAATTTGATATAATCAAAGTTTTCTACTTTGTGATCAATAATGATCTCTAGTTCTTCTTTGGACATAAATTCATTCCTCTTCCACAAGTCTGAGAGGTAAACTATCCTATGTTCCTCTAATTTATTTATAATCTCATTCTTTATGCCTAAGTCATTTTGACCTGATTTTGATGTTGTCTCTTCTAGGAGAGCGTTATTTGGGGTATTGTTTGGAGGCTGTCTGCTGTTAGTCTCCTTGGGTTTGGAAACCCTCTCTCTTTCTGTATAGAAGCTATGAATCATTTTCTTCATTTTTTTACTCTTTTTTAAAAGCCTTCAGGGTCTGCCTTCAGGGCAAAGAGGTTACCAGCTTCCTCTGCCGAGCAAGGATGGGTATATGGACAGTAACTGTCCTCTCAATGGACTGCAAGGAACAGCTGAGCTGTGGGAGGGCACTGGGAAGAACTCTACACAGAAGTGAGTAGGCCTGAGCAGCAAGGGCTGGACTGTATAAGAACTCTGCCAAAAGCCCCACTGTGAGGATTAGTGACCACCTTGGGGCTAGAGATTAAGCAGCAAAAGTATCACTGCCCCCCCCCCCCAACACCTGCTTTGAGTATTAGCAGTCACCCTATCCCTCACTGCACCAGAATTGTCCCTGCTTGGGTAGCGTAGTTGAGCTTGGGAAATTCTACTACCCCAGGCCGAGCCCCTCACTGTGCAGATGAGAGGCTGCCCTGGGATGTGCCCCTGCTATTGGTGACTGCCCCCCCCAATAAGAGCCCCTAGCTGCAGAATGCCACGAAGAGCTGTGTTATGGTCTGCACTGAGTCACTTCCAGTACTGGGTAGGCCCAGTCAGATCCCCTCAGGCTCTGGCATCCCTCAATGTACCCACTACCCTAGGCTCCAACTTCTCTGCTGGTCCACTACTCTGCCACCAAAGCAAGCAGTCAGGCTATGGCAGAGAGCTCTATGTAAACCTTCCAACTGCAGAGGCCTCCCTGCTCCCAATTCTATCCCTGCCCTGCGCAGGTCTACTCCCACCACCTGAAGTAAAACCTTTTCTGGCAATATTCCAGATTCTCTTCAGCTGGTAAGTTGCTGTACTTCTAATCTTTGTGGGTTTTATCAGTGAAGCACTATTTTTGAGGTTGAATTAAATAGTTGGTAGTGAGGGAATAAAAGAGCTTAAAAAATCCCCTATGGCTTCTCCACCATCTTGGCTCTGCCCCCAGGAATAAGAAATTGTAAGGAAAAGGGATAAAATAGGGGGAAGAACAGAGTCTAAGGTGAGGGGAAGGATTCTAAAAAGGGACAGCTGTGAGAAGCAAGTGGTGCTCATAAGTTTAATACTGGGGAGGGGGATAAAGGGGAAGGAAAGGAGAAAAGCATAAGCAGGCGTTAATAAGATGGCAAGTAATATAGAATTGATTATTTTAACTATAAATAAGAATGGGGTAAACTCCCCCATAAAGAGGAAGCAATTAGCCGACTGGATAAAAAGCCAGAATCCTACAATATGTTATTTGCAGGAAACACACCTAAAGCAGGGTGATACTTACAGAGTAAAGGTAAAAGGTTGGAGCAGAATCTATTATGCCTCCGGTGAAGTAAAAAAAAAAGCAGAGGTAGCCATCCTGATCTCAGATCAAACAAAAGCAAAAATTGATCTATTTAAAAGAGACAAGGAAAGGAACTATATCTTGCTAAAGGGTAGCCTAGATAATGAAGCAATATTAGTATTAAACATATATGCACCAAGTGGTGTAGCATTTAAATTCTTAAAAGAGAAATTAAGAGAGCTGCAAAAAGAAATAGACAGCAAAACTATAATAGTAGGAGAAAATTAAGTTAAAAATAAAAAGAGAAATAGAGAATGCTTCGATCTCTTTACTTTCAATCTCTTTTCTCTGGATATGGATAGAATTTTTCATAAATCCTTCAGAATAGTTGTGGATGATTGTATTGCTGAGAATGACAAAATCATTTATATCTTGTTATCCCAGAACATTGATATTACTTTGTATACAGTATATTTCATTTTGTTCATAGAGAACTTTCTAGTTTTTTTTTTTCCCCTGAGAGCATCCTGCTCATTATTTCTCAGAGAACAATACTGTTGCATTAAAGAAACTTGCTTCAAGTTTTTTTTACAGTTGCTATTACTAATTGTATTTCCCCCCATTTATTCTCTTTCCTTTTACCCTGTCCCTCCTCAAAAGTGTTTTTATATTGACTACTCTCTCCCTCAACAAGCCTTCTCTTTTATCATTAATTCCCACCTTGCCATATCCCGTTTCCCTCTTATTTTCTTATAGTATATGATAAATTTCTGCACCTTATTTAGTATGTATGTTATTTCTTCTTTGAGCCAATCCTGATGAAAGAAAGCTTCAATCACCCTCTCCTCCTTTTCTTCTTCACTGTAAAAGCTTTTTCTTGCCTCTTTTTTATGGCAGATAATTTATATCATTCCATCATTCCACTTGTCTCTTTCTATTTCTCCCAGCCCATTCCTCTATCACCCCTTATTTTCATCATTAAAAAAAAGATATTATCCCTTCATATTCAACTCACACCCATATCTTGTATCTATACTCCTTTCATAATAATGAGAATGTTCTAATTAGTTACAAATATCTTTCTTGCATGTAGAAATGCATATGGAAAAACCTTATTAAGTCCCTTATGATATCACTTTCCTGACCACTTCCTCATGTTTATCCAGAATTCTGTATTTGAAAATCAAATTTTCCATTCAGCACTGGTCTTTTCATCACAAGTGCTTGAAAATTCTCTAATTCATTGAATTACCACTTTTGCTCTAAAGGATTAGACTTAGTTTTTCTAGGTAGGTGATTCTTGGTTGCAATCTTAGCTTCATTGCCTTCTGCAATATCATATTCTAAGCCCTCTAATCCTTTAATCTAGGAGCTGCTAAATATTGTGTTATCCTGATTGGATTCACTATACTTGAATTGTTTCTTTCTGGATGCTTGCAATATTTTCTCCTTGACCTGGGAGTTCCTATAATATTCCTGGGAGTTTTTATTTTGGAATCTCTTTCAGGATGTGATTGATGGATTCTTTCAATTTCCATTTTACCCTCTGGTTCTAGAATATCAGGATAGTTTTCCTTAGTAATTTCCTGAAAAATGATGTGTAGGCTCTTTTTTTGATCATGACTTGTTGTGACCCTGGATATCTTAAAATCAGCTGGAGTCAGGATAAGCAAAAGTCTTTATTCTTCTTCTTTTAGGGTCATTCTCAGGGTATTAGATCTAAGAATGTCTCCACCTCCTTCCTCTCTCTCTACCACCAAAGAATGAATCTCCTCCTCCTACTCCACCCACTGATCTCACTTCCCCTTCTTTGTCCACACCCACTGATCTAGCCAGCACAGAATAGTTAAGTAGGGTCATCCTCCAAATATGTTAATAGAGAATTGTCCAATTGGTAATTAGCCATTAAGTACTAGATTACCTTGCCTCTAGGTTAAATACATCTGCTCAGTTCTAGCCCTTTACAATGACTTTTAGGTAGAACAATATTTTTTTTAATTCTCTCTCCTGGATCTATTTTCCAGGTCAGTTGTTTTTTCAATGAGATATTTTTCTTATTTCTTATTTTGCCTTATTATATCTTGATTTTTGATATTATATCTTGATTTTTCATAAAGTTATTAGCTTACATTAGTGCAATTCTATTTTTAGGAATTGTTTTCCTACTGAACTTTTGTATCTCTTTTTCCAATTGTCCAATTTTGCTTTTTAGCACATTTTTCTCCTCATTAGAGGAGAATGTAATTTTTTTCTCTTATTGTATTTCATTTTGCACTTCTCTCAATTTTTCCCTAATTTTTCCTCTGTCTCTGTTACTTGATTTTCAAAATCCATTTTGAGCTCTTTCATGAGATGAGCCCAATTCTTATTTTTCTTGGAGGCTTTGGATGTAGGAACTTTTACTTTGTTATCATCTTTTGAGTGTGTGCTTTGGTTTTCCTTGTCACCATAATAACTTTCAAGGGTCAGAACATTTTTTCCTGCTCATTTTTCTAGCTGACTGTGCCCACCACAAAGAGCATGGCAATTGCCTCATAAACATTAAAAAAAAATGTTGATAAGACTGTTGCAGGACTTTAAAACCAGCAGGAATCATTGAATTCTCTGAGACATGATGAGACTATTGCAGTACTTCAAATTCTGCAGGAATCATTGGAGTTCCTGATACATGAAGTAATGAACAATAAATTGGTTTTAGACTATCTCGTGGCTGCTGAAGGAAGTGTCTGTGTGATTGTTATTTATATACCCTCCTTTAGGATTTATGGACATGAATATTCATATTGTTTGTTATATCACTATGTTGATTCATGTTGTTTGTTACATCACTACACCACACTGAGCATGTGCAACCATTACATCACGATACTAAGTACTAAGTATATGCTTAAGTATAAGTACCTTACTGACCTAGATTTAAGTACACATTTTCAGAGTTCAGGCCCTCTACAAGTTTCTGTTTTTACCATCATGACTCTGCCTTTGATACAGTCTTAAAGATGAAAATAATTATTTGAAAATTAGAATTGAGTAAGGGGAAGCCCGTGAAGTCATATATAAGACCAAGAAATAACAAAACAGAGTATAAAGAATAAAAAAAAAATAAAAAAACAGAATGCAAAACCTTTTATCAGAAAAAAAAAAACCAACTGATTTGAAGAACAGATTAAGAAAAAATATATAAGAATAATTGGACTACCTGAAAGATGTGATTTTAAAAAACCCACCTTGACACAATATACAAGAAATGTCCTAAAATGATAGAATGTGAGGGCAAATTAGAAGTAGAAAAAAAGTCCACCAATCACCACCTCTAACAGATCCTTTGTGGAACACATAGGAATACTATTGCCAAATTTAAACAAAAACAGATAAAAAATGAAGCTTTGAAAGAAAAAATAAAATTAAAATACTCTGGAGATACAATTAGAATTCTACAAGACTTATCAGCAACCACAATAAAAAACCACAAGTCCTGGAATCATATATACTGGTAATCAAAAGAACTAGGCCCATGACCAAACAACATATCCAGCAAAATTATCTAAAATATTGAATTAAAAATGGAAATTCAATGAATTTGCAGATTTTCAGGACTTTAAACCAAATCCAAATTCAGTAGAAATTTTAACATATAATTGCCTATATCAGAGATCAGTTTCCAGGAACTCAACATGAACAAATTGTTTTTACAATGAAAAGTATATCATGTTTCAGATTGACATTAGAAAGATTGGGGCAGAGTTGAGTATGATCTATCTTTAAAAAACAAAACTGCCTAACCAAAAATAAAAATAGTAATTATGCTATACAAATGAAGTACAGAGTAAGAATAGACATAGAGATATTGCAGGATAGAAGGGCTTATTATTCTCAAAACCTGCTCACATTAGGAATGGGTTAAATAGGCAAGGTGATGTGTACACCATCAAGGGTGTAAATTCGCACCATCTAAAATCTCAAAAAGAAATAAGGGAGGTAGGAATGGGCAGAAAAGGAAACAAAAGATGGAGAAAGAAGACTAGGCATTGGTAGGGGGAGGTTAAGTAATATAGCAAGGCAACTGAAGAAGCAGAGTTAGACCACAAGAGTTAGTAGGGATAGGAAAGATCAAGATAAATACAAACACTACAAAAAGGATTAGGAGCTAAAATTATTAGAAAAAAAAGTAAGCTGATAATCATCAATCTTAGATAAAATCAAAGTTAAAGATTCAATAAAGAGAGAAATTCTGCATTATATGTCAGCCATACTAATATTGTTTTAGATGCATATTAGCATATAGGCAAATGCATGCATGTATATATACACATATGTGTATGAATATATGTAGATATATATATGCATGTTGCTCTCTGTATATACTTATATACACATATGCATGTGTGTGGGTCTGTGTATGGATATGAATATATATATATATATATATATATATATATATACACACACACACACACGCACATTTGTGTTGGGCAGGTATGTGTTTATCTATGTCTTTATCTACATATGTATTTATAACTTTATAGCCAGCTTTGGGAAGGTAGTAGTGATAAAAGAAGAAAAAAAGGATAAAGGTAAAAAGTGTGTGGCAGAGAACAAAATAATGATTTACAAAGGAGTAAAGAAAAGATGGATACTCATGAATATAATTTCTTCTACTAATATATATATATAAATACACATTTATACATATATTTTATTTGAGATGGTCATTTATTATTATATATTTTGAATTCTCACTGATGTTCTGCTGGGCAATGTTCTGTTTTGATCTGTTTTGTTTTGTTTTATTTTCCTTTGTTCTATCCTTTTTTTTTTTTTCTATTTTTAAATTTTATACCTTTTTATTGACAGAACATATACCTGGGTAATTTTTTACAACATTATGCTTGCACTCATTTCTGTTCCAACTTTTCTCTTCCCTCTCTCCACCCCCTCCCCTAAATGGTAGACAATCTCATACATCTTAAGCATTTTAAAGTATATCTTAGATACAATATATATGTGCAGATCCATACAGTTCTCTTGTTGCACAAGAAAAATTGGATTCAGAAGGTAAAAATAACTTGGCAAGAAAAACAAAAATGCAAACAGTTTATACTTATTTCCCAGTGTTCCTTCTCTGGGTATAGCTGATTCTATCCATCATTAATCAATTAGAACTGAATTGGATCGTCTCTTTGTTGAAGATATCCACTTCCATCAGAATACATACTCATACAGTATTGCTGTTGAAGTGTATAATGATCTCCTGGTTCTCCTCATTTCACTTAGCATCAGTTGATGTAAGTCTCTCCAAGCCTCTCTGTATTCATCCTGCTGGCCATTTCTTACAGAACAATAATATTCCATAACATTCATATATAACAATTTACCCAACCATTCTCCAATTGATGGACATCCATTCAATTTCCAGTTTCTAGGCACTACAAAAAGGGCTACCACAAACATTTTGGTACATACAGGTCCCTTTCTCTTCTTTAATATCTATCTCTTTGGGATATAAGCCCACTAGTAACACTACTGAATCAAAGGGTATGCACAGTGTGATAAGTTTTTGAGCATAGTTCCAAATCGCTTTCCAGAATGGCTGGATCTGTTCACAACTTCACCAACAATGCATCAGTGTCTCAGGTTTCCTGTATACTCTCCAACATTCATCATTATCTTCTCTTGTCATCTTAGCCAATCAGGCAGGTGTGTAGTGGTATCTCAGAGTTGTCTTAATTTGCATTTCTCTCCAATCATTATTGATTTGGAACACCCTTTCATATGAATAGAAATAGTTTCAATTTCATCACCTGAAAGTTATCTGTTCATAACCTTTGACCACTTATCAATTGGAGAATGGCCTGATTTCTTATAAATTAGAGTCAATTCTCTATATATTTTGGAAATGAGGTCTTCATCAAAACCTTTAATCATAAAAATGTTTTCCTAGTTTATTGATTCCCTTCTAATCTTGTTTACATTACTTTAGTTTGTACAAAAGCTTTTTAAGTTGATATAAAAATTATCTATTTTGTGATCAATAATGATCTCTAGTTCTTTGGTCACAAATTTCTTCCTCCTCCACAAGTCTGAGAGGTAAACTATCCCATGTTTCTCTGATTTATTTATAATGTAATTCTTTATGCCTAAATCATGAAACCATTTTGATCTTATCTTGGTTTACAGTGTTAAGTATGGATCAATGTTTCGTTTCTGCCATACTAATTTCCAATTTTCCCAACAGTTTTGTCAAATAGCATATTCTTATCTCAAAAGTTGGGATATTTGGGTTTGCCAAACTAGATTACTATAATTATTGCCCATTTTGTCCTGTGAACCTAACCTATTCCACTGATCAACTAGTCTATTTCCTAGACAATACCAAATGGTTTTGATGACTACTACTTTATAATATAGTTTTAGATCAGGTACAGCTAGGCCGTCTTCATTTGATTTTTTTTTTTCATTAATTCCCTTGAAATTCTTGACCTTTTGTTCTTCCATGTGAATTTTGTTGTTATTTTTTTAGATCATTAAAATGGTTTCTTGGGAGTCTGATTGATATAGCACTAAACAAATAGATTAGTTTAGGGAGTATTGTCATCTTTATTGTACTTACTTAGCCTATCCAAGATCATTTAATATTTTTCCAATTCTTTATATTTCACTTTATTTGTGTGGAAAATGTTTTGTAGTTTTGCTCATATAATTTCTGACTTTCCTTTGGCAGATAGATTCCCAAATATTTTATGTTATTTACAGTTATTTTGATGGAATTTCTCATTGTATCTCTTGCTGTTGGATTTTGTTGGTGATTTATAAAAATGCTGAGGATTTGTGTGGATTTATTTTATATCCTGCAACTTTGATAAAGTCATGGATTATTTCTAATAGCTTTTTAGTAGAATCTCTGGGGTTCTCTAAGTATACTATCTACAAAGAATGACAATTTAGGTTTCCTCATTATCTACTCTAATTCGTTTAATCTCTTTCTCAATTCTTATTGCCAAAGCTAGCATTTCTAATCCAATATTGAATAGTGATTGTGATAGTGGGCAGCCTTGTTTCACTCCTGATTTTTTTGGAAATGGTTTCAGTATACATATAATACTTACTGATGGTTTTAAATAGATGCTTCTAACTATTTTAAGGAAAACTCCATTTATTCCTATCATCTCAAAGTGTTTTTATTAGGAATGGATGTTGGATTTTATCAAATGCTTTTCCTGCATCAATTGAGATGATCATATGTTTTTTGTTAATTTGGTTATTGATATAGTCAATTATGCTAATAGTTTTCCTAATATTGAACAAGCCCTCATTCCCGTGTAAATCCTACTTGGTCATTGTGTATTATCCTGGGGATGATTTTCTGTAATCTTTTTGCTAATATTTTATTTAAGATTTTTGTATCAATATTCATTAGGGAAATTGGTCTATAATTTTCTTTCTCTGTTTTCAATCTACCTGGATTAGTTATCAGTACTATGTCTGTGTCATAAAAAGAATTTGGTAGGACTCCTTCAATCCCTATTTTTTCAAACAGTTTATATAACATTGGAGTTAATTGTTCTTTAAATGTTTGGTAGAATTCAAATGTAAATTCATCTGGTCCTGGGGATTTTTTCTTATGGAGTTGATTAATAGCTTTTCTAAAATGGGACTGTTTATCCAATTTACTTCTTCCTCTGTTAATCTGGGCAAGGTATATTTTTGAAGGTATTCTTCCATTTCTTTTAATTATCAAATTTATTGGCATAAAGTTGGGCAAAGTAACTCCTAATTATTGCTTTAATTTCTTTTTCATTAGTGGCGAGTTGTCCCTTTTCATTTTTCATTTTTCTTTTTTTAATCAAATTTACAAAGGGCTTATCTATTTTGTTGTTTTTTTCACAAAATCAGCTTTTAGTTTTATTTATTAATTCAATAATTGTTTTACTTTCAATTTTATTAATCTCTCCTTTTATTTTTAGAATTTCAAATTTAGTTTTTGACTAGGGGTTATTAATTTGTTCCTTTTCTAGCTTTTTTAGTTGCAAGCCCAATTTATTGATCTTCTCTTTCTCCATCTTGTGCAAGTAAGCCTGTACAGATATAAAATTTCCCCTTATTAGTGCTTTGGTTGCATTCCACACATTTTGGTATGACGTCTCATTATTGTCATTTTCTTGGCTGAAAATATTAATTATGACTATGATTTGCTGTTTCACCCAATCATTCTTTAGGATGAGATTATTTAATTTCCAATTACTTTTGGTTTATTTTCCCCTGGCTTTTTATTGAATGCAATTTTTATTGCATCATGATCTGAAAAGGAGGCATTTACTATTTCTGTCTTTCTGCATTTGAACTTTGAGGTTTTTATGTCCTAATATATGAAAATTTTTGTATAGTTTCTATGAACTCCTGAGAAGAAAGTGTACTCCTTTCTGTCTCCATTTAATTTTATCATACCTAAGTTTTCTACTGTTCTATTTACCTCTTTGATTTCTTTCTTCTTTATTTTCTGGTTTAATTTATCTGAGAATGCAAAGTTGAGATCTCTCATTATTATAATTTTGTTGTCCATTTAAGTGTTCTATTTACCTCTTTGACTTCTTTCTTATTTATTTTCTGGTTTGATTTATCTAATTCTGAGAATGCAAAGTTGAGATCTCTCATTATTAATTTTGCTGTCCGTTTCTTCTTTCAGCTCTCTTAACTTCTCTTTTAAGAATTTAGATGCTACACAACTTGGTGCATATATGTGTTCAATATTGATATTACTTCATTATATATGCCACTCTTTAGCAAGATATAGTGCCCTTTTAATTAGATCAATTTTTGCTTTTTCTTGATCTGAGATCAAGATGGCTATCCCTGCTTTTTTTAAACTTCACCTGAAGCATAGTAGATTCTGCTCCAGCCTTTTACATTCACCCTGTGTATATCACCCTGCTTCACATATGTTTCCTGTTAACAAAATGTTGTAGGATTCTGGCTTTTAATCCAGTCTGCTATCTGCTTCTGCTTTATGAGAGAGTTTACCACATTCACATTTATGGATAAAATTATTAATTTTGTATTTTTTGCCATCTTATTAACCCCTGCTTATGCTTTTTTTTTTTCTTTTCCTTCCTCCTTACCTCCCTTCCCAATATTAAACTTGTGAGCACCACTTGCCTCTTACAACCCTCCCTTTTTAGGATCCCTCCCTTCACCTTAGATTTCTCCCCTTTTCTTATTCCTTTCCTCACAATTTCTGTATTCCCTTCTGCTTAGCTTACTTCTTCCCTTTTCAGTTTTCTCTTCCCACTTTTCAGTGATGTGGGAGAAGTTTCTCTGTAAATCGAATATGTCTAATATTTTTCTCTTTAAGCTAATTCTGATGAGAGTAAGATACACACTGTGTTCATCTCCCTCCCTTATTTCCCTCAGATATAAGTTTTCTTTGCCTCTTTGTGAGATGTAGTACCCCCACTTTACCCTTTTTCTGGTACAATTTCCTTTCCACTCCTAGTTTCTTTTTTATACTAAAATTGTAAAACCAAATTATACATGTGCTCTTTATGTATATTAATAATAGAAATATAGTTCCCAATATTTCTTTTTACCTTTTTATGTTTTTCTTGAGTCCTATATTTGGAGATCAAACTTTTTGTTTAGTTCTGGTTTTTTCATAAGAAAATAGATGAAATTCACCCATTTGTTTGAATGTCCATCTTCTTCCCTGGGAGAAAAAAATGCTCATTTTGGCTAGATAAGTTATTCTTCACGCATACAAAGTTCCTTAGCCTTTCGGAATATCAGATTCCAGGCTCTTTGATCCTTTAATGTGGATGCTACTAGATCCTGAGCAATCATTATTTTTTTAAATAATTTTTATTATATATTTTTTATAATATTATCCCTTGTATTCATTTTTCCAAATTATCCCCCCCCTCCTTCTACTCCCTCCCCCCGATGACAGGCAATCCCATACATTTTACATGTGTTACAATATAACCTAGATACAATACATGTGTGTAAATAAGCATTAGATTCCGAAGGTACATGTAACCTGGGCAGACAGATATTAGTGCTAACAATTTACATTCACTTCCCAGTGTTTCTTCTCTGGGTGTAGCTACCTCTGAAGATTTTCACTACCATCAGAATATATCCTCATACAGTATTGTTGTTGAAGTGTACAGTGTTCTTCTGGTTCTGCTCATTTCACTCAGCATCAGTTGATGTAATTCTCTCCAGGCCTCTTTGTATTCCTTCTGCTGGTCATTTCTTACAGAACAATAATATTCCATAACCTTCATATACCATAATTTACCCAACCATTCTCCAACTGATGGACATCCATTCATCTTCCAGTTTCTAGCTACAACAAAAAGAGCTGCCACATACATTTTGGCACATATAGGTCTCTTTCTGCTCTTTAGTATTTCTTTGGGATATAAGCCCAGTAGTAGCACTGCTGGGTCAAAGGGTATGCACAGTTTGATAACTTTTTGGGCATAGTTTCAAATTGCTGAGCAATCATTATTGTGGCTCCTCTATATTTGAATTTTTTTCTAGCTGCTTTTAGTATGTTTTCCTTGGTCTGATAATTCTGGAATTTACCCACAATATTTATTGGAGTTTTGATTTTGGGGTCTCTTTTATTGGTGATCAATGAATTCTTTCAATGTCTATTTTACCCTCTGTTTCTATAACATCTAGGCAATTCTCTTTGATGATTTCCTGGAAAATAGTGTCTAGGCTCTCTTATTTTCATCATAATTTTCAGGAAGTCCAATAACGCTCAGATTATCTCTTCTATATCTATTGTCCAGGTGTGTTGTTTTCTTAAGTAGATATTTAACATTTTTTATTGTTTCATTTTTTTGGTTTTGCTTGATTGATTCTTGGTGTTTCCTTGAGTCATTCATTTCCATTTGTTCAATTCTGCTTTTAATTAATTATTTTCTTCATTTATCTATTTTTTTTTTTTTTGTAATTGCCCAATTGAATTTTTAAGTGAATTGTTTTCTTCTATGGATTTTTTTTCCATTTTGCCAATTTTATTTTTAGAGAGCTATTTTCTTTTTCCAATTCACTAATTCTGTTTTTCAGGAATTTGATTTTCTTTATCCATTCTGTCTTAAATGAGTGGGATGACTTATCCAGACCCTCTTGCTAACCTTCTTTCCCCCCCCCCTTTTTTTTTATTCTAACTCTCTTGTAAAACCCTTTTTAATTTCTTGCATGTGAGTCTTGTGTGGTGGGGACTAGATCATATCCCCTTTTGGGGAGTCATCTGGAGACAGTCTGTTTTTAGTATCCTCAGGGTTTGAATTCTGCTCTCTATCCATATAGAAGCTATCAATATTTAGAGCATGATTTAATTTTTTTGCTCATTTTGACAAAAAAAAAAGAATCAAAGAAAATAAACAAACAAAGAAAAAAATCAAATGCGGTCTGCTTTTTCGGCAGTGTGGTGTTACCAAGCTTCCTCTACAGACTACTGGAGGTAGCAGTGAAGCAACAGCGGAACATCAATGACTGTGCTGCCTGTCCAGCAGCCACTCTCTGAGTCACTCTGGGTGTTGGGTAGGTGTGGTCAAGTCCCAAGAGATCCCAGTGTTTCAGGATTGAATTCTTTACCCTTGTGTTTATAGCTTCTTTGATGATCTACTAGCTTGCTACCAGGGCAAAGAAGCTCACACTGGGTAAACTTCTCCCTGAAAGTTTTCTGAGACCTGCGACTACACTCCACCCCCTTCTGGTTTGCTCAGTGTTAGCTGCCTTCAATGCTCTCGCTGTCTGCCTGTAGTCTGTACCTATCTAACCATCCTTGCCCATGAGCAAAAACAGACCTTTTCTGGCAAATTTCGAGGATATATTCTGTTAGTAATAAATTCATGGGTTTTTTCAGTCAAGCACCAATTCCGAGGCCATATCATTAAAAAAGTATTCTTAGGGCAAGAAAGAGCTTAGATAAATGCATGTGTCCTCTCTGCCATCTTGGCCAGAAGTCTAAAAAAATTTTCAAAAGTAAATGTTAACCTCTATTTTATTAAGAAAGTTGGAGTTTCCTAAGTGAGGGACTATAGGTGCTTAAATACATGTTAATTATTGATAAATTGAGGCAATGTCTGAAATAAGAAAAGGGGATTTAGAACAGTACCGCATATAGAGTATAATAGTCAGTGAGAAAAGAGTTAGTGAGTAACCCTCAAAGTCCACCTGAGGATTTGTTGACCTGTGTGGGACAGTTATGTGCAAGTTCCTCTAGGTAAGTTCAAAATTATAAGAGTAGGATCAGAGAAGACAATATAGTGGCAATTCAGACCTGTCTGGCAAGTCATGAGCAGCTATTAGACAAAGAGAGCAAAGTATTTAACAGTTAAATTCAACTATAAGATTATTATATGTCATAACTCTTATACATGTGTGACTAAATGAGCATGTCAAAAAACCATGAAATCATGTAAATGGGGTCTACTAAAAATTTATGTTACATAACACTAACCGGACTCTCAGTGCTACAAGGCAAGACCTTTTTAAACTCTCAGTCTTACTCACTATCCCATTCTCTGTAGAATCTCTTCCCAATATTTTCATCCCTCTCTGAATGCCTCATGATTCCACTTTACTCTAATTCCCTCAACTGAGAATTCTGCATAAATCTGGTCTTGACAATTTTCATCTCAAAAATATTCAGTAGTTCCTTATAACCACCTAAATAAGCTAAAAATTCCCCTACCTGGCACTTAATTTAAATTAATAAACATTGATAAAACATTTGCTATGCTAAAAAAAAATGTAGGTCATTCTCTAAGCATTTCCTCTACTTTCTTCTGCCTCATCTCACATGTTTAAAACACCTCTTCTTTTAACCCTCTTTTATATAATGGTTAGACCCTTCCCCTTGCTCCTCTACCTGTGAAAGTAATCTCATCTCAACTTGCTTCTCCAGCAGATCAACCCCACTATCTTCTCTATTTTTCACTTGTCTTTAATGTCTTCTATCTACTGGATACTCCTTTACTATTTACAGACATGCTCATGTGTCTTCTCTCACTATCCATTCCCCTCTACACAACTGTCCTGTATCTGTCCTTTTTGGCTAAACTTCTTGAGATCATGTCCAATGGTTTTTTCCACTTTATTGCCTTACTCTTTTCTTAACTCTCTTCAATCTGATGGGCTGGCTAGTTTAGATGAGGGTGGAGGTTTTGGAAACATAAAACTCAATCAATAGCACAGATAGGAGAGGACTCAAATCTCTTCCATTTACACTAATATATTTGCCCTCTACAGGCTGCCTTACATATCAAGCTGCTAAGTCAGAATGTTGTCAAGTTATCTTACATTTACTGGAAAAGCAGTCCTCCCTACTTATGTAATTAGCCCATCACAACTGGGGATTTCATGCAAATTGTTCATTTACATGCATTTCACACACAATTGTTCTAATTCCAGCCACTTATCAATATCTGTGCCCCTGTATGGGATGTACAGAAACTATAAAAAAATTGGGGCTCAGCACTTTGCACAAGAAGACTTTTCTAAGAGCAAGGGTTCATGTATCTATTCTGGACAAGTTCAAAAGGGATGCTCAATCTTTCTGAGCATCTTTCCCTGATGAGGTACATTTTCATACTTTCTGTGTGACCAATCCTTCAATGGCTAAAAAACACATTTATAACATAGAGTCATGGTACATTTTCCTTCTCCATTTTATATCATATTCAGTCAGTTACTATTTTATTATTGGCTTCTACTTTATACATTCTCTCCCCAATCATTCCTTCCTGTCCATTTCCACCAACGCTATTTTAATCAGGGTTTCTGGACCATTTTCCTGGACTGTTATTAAAATGCCTCTACATCATTGCTTCTATCCCCTCTTTGGCCCAAATTATATTTTATGTTGCTGTCAGAATAAGCACCCTTTGAACTAATGAAAAAAAAAATCAAATGAAGGTGGCCTAGCTGTACCAGATCTAAAAACCATACTATAAAGCAGCGGTCACAAAAACCATTTGGTATTGGGTAAGAAATAGATTAGTTGATCAATGGAATAGGTTAGGTTCACAAGACAAAATAGTCAATAATTATAGCAATCTAGTTTTTGACAAACTCAAAGACCCCAACTTTTGGGATAAGAATTCACTGTTTGACAAAAACTGCTGGAAATTGGAAATTAGTATGGCAGAATCTAAGCATTGATCCTCACTTAACACTGTATACCAAGATAAGGTCAAAATGGGTTCATGATCTAGGCATAAAGAATGAGATTATAAATAAATTAGAAGAACATAAAATAGTTTACCTCTCAGGCCTGTGGAGGAGGAAGGAATTTGTTACCAAGGAAGAACTAGAGTTCATTATTGATAACAAAATAGAAAGTTTTGATTATATCAAGTTAAAAAGTTGTTGTACAAACAAAACTAATGAAGCTAAGATTAGAAGGGAAACAATAAACTGGGAAAACATTTTTATAGTCAAAGGTTCTGATAAAGGCCTTGTTTCCAAAATATGCAGAGAATTGACTCTAATTTATAAGAAATCAAGCCATTCTCCAATTGATAAATGGTCAAAGGACAATTTTTAGATGAAGAAATTGAAATTATTTCTAGTCATATGAAAAGATGTTCCAAATCATAATTGTTCAGAGACATGCAAATTAAGATAAGTCTAATATACTACTACACACCTTTAAGATTGGCTAAGATGACAGGTAAAGATAATAATGAATGTTGGAGGGGATGAAGGAAAACTGGGACACTGATACATTGTTGTTGGAATTGTGAATGAATCCAACCATTCTGGAGAGCAATTTGAAACTATGCTCAAAAAGTTATCAAATTGTGCATACCCTTTGATCCAGCAATGTTACTACTGGGCTTATATCCAAAAGAGATATTAAAGAAGGGGAAAGAACCTGTATGTGCAAAAATGTTCATGGCAGCCCTTTTTGTAATGGCTAGAAACTGGAAATTGAATGGATGCCCATCAGTTGGAGAATGGCTGAATAAATTGTGGTTTATGAATGTTATGGAATATTATTATTCTGTAAGAAATGACCCTCAGGATGATTTCAGAAAGGCCTGAAAGATTTATATGAACTAATGATAAGTTAATAAGCAGAACTAGGAGACCATTATACCGTTTAACAACAATACTGTATGATGATCAATTCTGAGGGAGGTGACTCTCTTCAACAATGAGATGATACAAATCAGTTCCAAATGTTCAATAATGAAGAGAACCAGTTACACCCAGTGAAAGAACTATGGGAAATGGGTGTGGACCACAACATAGCAATACTACTCTTTCTGTTATTGTCTGCTTGCTTTTGTTTTCCTTCTCAGGTTATTTTTACCTTCTTTCTAAATCCGATTTTTCTTGTACAGCAAGATAACTATATACATATGTATACATATTTATACAAAGTATATTTAACACATACTTTAACATATTTAACATGTATTGGAGTAGCTGTCATCTAGGGGAGTGGGTAGGGGGAAGGATAGGAAATGTTGGAACAGAAGGTTTTGCAAGGGTTCAATGTTGAAAAATTACCCTTGCATATGTTTTATAAATAAAAATGTATAAAAAATAAATAACCTTTTACATAATCTAATTCAGCTACGTTATTGCTCAAAAATATTCAGTTGCTCACTATTACCACCAAAATAAGTTAAAATTTCCTCTGCCTGGCATTTAATTCAAGTCAATAAGTACTTGTTAAGTATTTTCTATGTGGCAAAATTGTGCTAAATGGTAGAGAATCAATTATAAATACATTTCCTGCCTTCAAAGAGTTCATATTCCAATATAGAGAGGCAACATACAAACAACCAAGTATAAATATATGAGTAATGTAGATATGATGATGATGATGATGATAATGATAATTATGATGGTGGTGGTGGTGGTGGTGGTGGTGGAGAAGACAAATGATGAGGATGATGGTGATGGTGGTGATGAATTAGAAATAATCTCCCAGAGATCACCAAGATTAAGAATAATCTCATGAGGAGATACATTAAAAGTTAAATTTTTTGAGACTTAAAGGAATCCAGGATATCAAGATGAGGAAGGTGAAGATTCCAGGTATTGGGGACAATCAGGAAAAGTGCATGGAATTGGGAAGTGAAGTGTGTTTTGTGAGAAACATCAAGGAGGGTATTGCCACTAAATGAAACAGTATTAGAGTAGAATAAAGTGAAAGATGACTGGAAAGGTAGAAAGGGGACAGATTATGATGGATTTAAAAAATCGAATATTGGATATAATATTGGATAACTGGGGAAGGATGTGACATGATCAGTGATGCGTTTTTGTAAGGTCAGTTCTATACCTAAGGGGAAGATGGAGTGGAGTAAGGAGTGACTTGAGGCAGGGATACTAAGTATGTTATTATAATTATTTTAGTACTTTTCCCCTGTTGGTTATTTTCAATTTATCCTTTATATAGCATTTTAGTACATTGTAATTTGCATATTGTCTCACCCATTAGATTGTAAACTTTTCAAATGCAGGGACTGTCTTCTATTTTTCTTAGTCTCTCCACTGCTTAGCACAATGCCTGGCACTTAGTAAATACTTAACAAATATTTATTGACTGACTGAGAGAAAAGGAAAAGACACACAAGACAGTCTTCAAATTTTGAAGCCAATTACAAATAAATTCCAGCTACTATTATTAGAATAAATATTTAAGCATGTATTGTCTAGAGGAAAGTCAAGGCAACTGGTTTTGTTAGATCTATAACTAGTAATTTTTTCACTCAGAGTTTTTCCTCCTCTTCCCTTGCCCCTCCCCTCAAAAAAGATTAGTTTAGGAGATGATGATGATGATGGTGCAGAGAATGAGCAGAGGACTCTCTGATCTGAGACATTTCAGAACTAGCCCTTCAGGGAAGGGAGATGAGAATATGAGTTGAAGGGGAAATCTAGCCATCTTAGACCAGTGAGGAACTGTGCCATGTCGGATAGTACTTTTTATTGAGAACTCCGCTATCAAAAGCTGCTATCAATGGCTATGTGCTATAGAAATTTCTGGACACATGATCAACTATCTTGTTAGTAGCTGTAAGTTTGCTTAAAGAACACTTTACTAGCTAGGATGTAGGATTCTCCAGTGTGGTGTACTGGGTGCTAGTTTTAAGGTATCTTCAGATATGGAATATGCTCCTACCAGGGACTCCTCTAAATGGTTTTGTTTTCCTATAGAACTTTGTTTATTATTTAATAGAGAGTAGGCTTTGAGAAAATGTAATAGAGTAACCAAACTATTCCTGAGGAGGATACTATATCAATAATAAATACTTTTATGGCAACATTTACTTTCCCTACTGGTGACCATAGGAGGGCTTATTTTCCCCCCACACTGATATAGTTATCCAGCTTCCAGATTCCAAAACCCTAATTTTAAAGGTAAGAAAATAAGTTCAATTTTGCCCAGTGTCACCAAAGTTGCAAGTAGAAAAGTTAGGATTGCAGACTCATATTTTAAAATTCTAGTTCTAGTGCTTTTCCTTTCTTATTCTTCACTGTATTATGTTTCTTTTTCATTGATCTTTATGACCCTTTTTTGAACTAAACAAAGCAAGGTCTATATATCTGACAATCTGGAAAATTGGCTAGGAGAGGTCAGGGGATTTCATAAAGTTACCTAGCAGGTTAGTGGTGTCTCTAAAGTTGCAGACTGGATCTAAGTTATCCCCACCTTCTGGTCCCCAACTCTCTCTTAATTGCAATAGCTATATCTAATCTTTCATAAATGATTGCTGTAACAACAGACCAGTGTCTTCATTATTCCTATACCATGACTTCCATAATCCCATCACTGTATCTTGAGAATTCTTCCCCTTTTTCCTTTCCTTTCTGCCTGTGCATATCCATTCTTCAAGGCAGAAGTCTGGTTCTACTTCAAGTGAAGGCACGCTCATTTGCAATAACTAGCTATAGATCCTGGTACTCAGGTCTAGGAAAGATGATGCAAAGACTTAGTATCTAAGACTGGATGATAAACCCTTTGAATTAAGGAAGGATGTGCAATTCATTTTTTTTAAATTCTGTGTGCCTTACATTTTGTCTTACATATAAAGTGGACTATGCTACTACATAGGTCTCTGGTGATATAAATTTAAAACAATGTGTAGTGGATCACTCAGCATGGGACTATTATACCACAAGCTATAACTCTTGTAAATAAAATTATAACAAAGATAATTATTATAATTACATTTCTCAGTGCTTTCAAATTTTGCTCATATTTCTGTTCTCTCTCTCTCAGGTGCATTGACACACTGAACTCCCAACTTTCAGCACAACTCCTTTTTCCAATCAGACTTGTTAAATATTTTCTCTCTGCAGTGAAAAATGTCCAGATTCCACTATTTAGGAATAAACATTTATGTAGTTTCTACTATTGCCAGAAACTTCAAAAATATTATACTCATTTTACAATAGAAAAAAACACAGGTAATCAGTTTCAAATATCACATAGCTAGTGCTTGAACCTTCCCAATCAGATCTTCACAACTGCAAACCCAGCACTCTATCCATTGAAGCACCTTGTTGTTAGTACTTCAGTTTCAAGGACCAGCAAAATCACGGGTGATATTTTGACTTATACATTAATTTGTACAATTATACAAAGTTATTAGCCTCATTCTCTCTTCCAAAGTCATCCAAGTCTAGTGGCAAGACAAAAATCAGGATGACTGGTGATGGCCCAGGATGCAGTGGATGACCTTAACATCTTAGCTTCCTGACCAAGCTCTAAGTGCTTCACAACTCCTGTTTCTTCCATTTTCATGACCACTGGAACAAATTGTTCTCAGTCACCCATTCCACTGGGAAAAGTCTACACATGCTTGGAGCAGAGAGCCCCATAACTCATTGATGGGTATAAGGCTTGATGATTATCTTCAAACTGGTTTAGCCAGTCTGCCAAGGCAGTTTAATAGGATGTAACCCCTGCTTATGCTAAAGCTTCATAAAGCCACAAGTGAAAGATGGATAAGGTAAAAACCAAAGGTAGAAGAGCAGCCCTGAAAAGTTACTAGTGTTAGTCCTCCTTGAATTTCCCATATACACTATGCAGGACAGTTTGCAACATCCCATGACCATTACCATCTCTGAGGCTACTTTTTGATTACTTCATATAATCCCAGAGAAAGATCCATGAATCAGTTGAACAACTGGCAGCTCCAAAGAGCCTTGGGTTCATATTGATTTTTTATTAACTGGAATCTTCAACCTCAGATATGAAGAAGATGCTTTTAAAATTTAATTCACTGGTGTAACCTGGCAAAGCCCATGGTCATATCTATGTCATAGTGAAGAACTGATGGAAGACTATGGTGAAGAATTAGGATCATAAGTCTAGTTATAGTCTAACCTTCTCACTTTATAGATGAAGAAATAGAGGAGTTAATTGATTTACCTAAAGACATCATAATGTGAAATTTAAATCCAGTTCCCTGATTCTAGAACCACTAATCTTTTCTACTGAGCCATGCTTATTCCCATTATAAATGCTACTATTATTATCTTCTCCACAAGAATTCCCTGATTAGTCTATATAACAGGAGATGTTTCTGATGTCTCTCATACTATTACAATAGAGTGCAAGTTTGGCTAGTCTCTACTGGCCAGAGATGCTGCAAGAATGAGCCCAGGCACCAACTGCATGTGTCATGCATAGACTAGGCTTTATTACTCATCAAGAGCAGGTATGCTACAAAAGGATGTGTTACTTTGGCTGCAGCTGCTAATGAAGGTCATCTCCTAAGGTATAGATGTTGGCAGCTGCATCAGAAGTGGAAAAATCCATGTCATCTATAGTATTTGGAGGAAATAATCATAGTTTATATTTAATCCATGCCTTCTGGCTACAGATTTCTTATACTTTTGATTTTCATAACACCAGGAAATAGGCAAGGCAGTATTTATCATTTCCATTTTATATCTCACAAGATCAGGGCTAGAGATTTAAAGTTGAAAAGGACTTTAGAGAATATCTAACCCAGCCATTTAATTTTACTGATGCCCACAGACTTTCTCCAAATCATATAGCTAGTGAGTAGAAGAATTGTTAGTTGAAAATAAGTCTCATCATATCTATCCACTTCATTGAAATGAATGAAATTGGCATCTTAACCAGCTGTGTTGGATTTGTGTATATGAGGGAGGTGAAAATGGGATGAAAGACTTGGGAAATCTGAGCTAGAAGGGATAAACCATTCACTGCATAAAACAGGAAACTGAGGACTAGAGAAGATATGGGGCTTTTCCCAGTTCATTCATTATTAGTAGAAATGGGATTGAAAGTCAGGAATTTTGATTTCTAGTCCAAAGCTTTACTCACTATATACTGCTAGAATACCAGATGAACATTTGGATACCAAATCAAGGCCACTCTGGCACTTGAGCTGAGTTGCAGCCCAGCACCTAGGATATAAATCAAATACTGAAGTAATTCATCATGGAAAACCCTCAGGAAACTGAGGGGGAGGGGAATGAGATGATGATGCCTCAGCTTTACCATGATTATAAATAATCCTCTTCTTCCTTTGGCCCCCTCACCCAAGAAACCATGTTCTATTTCACTGATGATGAAGGATCCTCCAAATAAATGATGATATGCAACATGTTCTTCATTTTGATAAATGACATTTATTCCATGGATTTTTCTTTTTTCCCTGGTTCTTTTTGCTTACCACATTTTCACTGTTTGATGTCAACCATGATCTCTGCTGGTTGGCTTTTGGAATTATGATATCAGGAGCAAGCGGGCTCTTAGAGCAATGTGACTATATTTCACAGGTAACCACACAATTTATTTTGCACGACTTACATATTTTAGGAGAATTGGTTTATATTTCATAGGCTAAAGTCACAACTGTCAAACATTGGAGTGGCCAGTGATATACATAGGCCATGCTTGGCTGAAGGCAGAGTAGAGAAAAGGACTGGGAATCTATGAGCCCCAGAAATCAAGAAATGTTTCAGTTCGATATATTAGAAACTAGATTTGGAATTGGGAGAGTTGAAGGTAAATCCTAATTTTAAATCCAATGTGATCAGGTTTGTCACTTATTCTCTCTGAAGTCTAATTGTCTTCAATTGCAAATATGGATCATATGTGCATGACATAAGACCCTCATATGATTTCCATAAGGAAAATGTTTTATAAATTGTATAGATCTGAGAAGCTATTATAATTTATCATTATTATTATTTGAATTGGTATTCTGGAGTCACCCCAATCTCAATAATATGACAGAATCTCTGAGTTGGGGGAAACTTTAAAGGACTCCTATTTATACTTATACATGAACAAAAATCCAATCTGTAACAGGATAGCCAGGTTTGCTACAATACCTCCAAAGTGAAGAAAACCCCTACCTCCCACGTAGAACTTTCTATTTTTGGTTAGCTCTAATTCTTTTATTTTGGAGAGGTGATAGTGGTAAGTAGGTAAGTTTTAATAACTGTTGGGCATAAGTGACCTATTCTTATTTCTGGGTTGTTGAGTCTGCTATATCTCTTGAATTTGTGAATTCTGAGTTACAGTGGAATATGCTGATTAGTTGTCCAAGTTAAATTTGAAATTGATGTGGTGAGGAGTAGGGGTCCTAGATTGCCTAAGGAGGGACAAAGTAGTCCAAGTCAACCTTTCTTTTTCTTATCTACAATAATACTCCTTCCTTCTTTCTCCACTCCCTCCTTCTATTTTTCTCCCTCCATTCTTCCCTCTTTTCATTCCTCCTTCTTTCCTTCCTTCCTTCTTCCATTCCCTTCCCCTCTCTCTGTTTCTTTGTGTCTATCTTTTTACTCTGTCTCTCTCGGTGTCTTTTTCTCTCTTTCCCTCTTTCCTTTTCTTCCTCTCTCCCCCTCTCCATCTCTCCTGAGCATCTTGACTAATAAGAATCAATAACAGTTGTATATATTTTTTAAGGTTTACAAAGCTTTTTACATAAATTTTATTATCGTATCTTCACAACAACTTTTGGAAGTAGGTTCTATAATTAATTATCTCAGTTTTATGATGGAGGAAAATGAAGCAGATAGGTTAAGTGAAGATGAAGACAGGCATGCACATATGTGTATATGTGAACATGTGTGTGTATATTTATAGAGGAAGTGAAAAAGAGAAAATCATTTAATAGTCCTATTGATTTTTATAAACTTTTTGTAAAGATTTCTTTTCCCCTGCATCCTCCCCCAATTAAACAATTATAAAAACAAGGAAAAAAGAAAACCTCTATGAGAAATGTGTGTAATCTAGCATAACAACTTCCTGCATTGGCTATGCAATATATCTCATGCCTCCTTTTAAAGCCATCACCTCCCTGTGACAAGGTGAGTGCTGTGCTTCATCTTTTGTATTCTTGAATTGTGTTAGTCATTGTATTGATTATAGTTCTAATTTCTTTCAAAGTTTTTTTTTTTAATATTGTAATCATGTAATTCATTCTTCTAATTTTCCTCATTTTTCTGTCTATCAGCTCATATAGATCTTCCAGTTTTCCTTTAAAATTATCCATCTTGTCATTTCTTATGGAGAGGGAAAGGAATAATCATTTATATAGCACTATGTGTCAGGTCCATCACTCTATCCATTGTACTGCCTCTCTGACACAGCAATATTCCATTACTTTCATATAACACAATAATCCCATTACTTTCATATAACACAATAATTTGTAATCATTCTCCAATTTATGGGCACTCCTCTTTTCATTTCAAGTAATTTGTCACCATATAAAGAGTTGTTTTATAAATAATATATATACATATATATATATACATATATATATATATACATACATATATATATAGACATATGGCTATATACCCAATATACCTTTACATATATACCCAATATATATCTCTACATATACATAGTATGTATGTATATACACACAAATATATATATGTATATACACATATATATACATATATATGTGTATATATATATGTGTGTGTATATATATATATATATGTGTGTATATATATATATATATATATATTTGTATATATATATCTCCCTTTCCTCTTTCTTTCATCATTAGCAATATAAACCAAGCAATGATATTGCTGAGTCAAAGGGTATGGATTGTTTAATGATTTTGGTGATATATGTATATATATGTATGTATATATGTATATATAGTCATATATATATATATACATATCCATGTGTATATATACATGTGTAATATATAAATATAATCACAATTGTCCCTTTTTCTTCACGTGATTCTCTCTATTCCTTCAGTGTTGGTCATGACCTCTTCCCCTAGTCACAGATTACTCTAATTCTTAAGAAATGTTTTCCTGACACTTTTTCTTCACAATTCAGGATGAATTGTCACCCTAAATTTACCTCTTTATATTATTCTCTTCCTGGCTAAAGAGAAGGGAAAACAAGAAAAAAAAAAGGTGGAGAAATGAGACAATCCTTTTACATGGCAGTTTTTCAAGTTACTTGATAATGAACACATTGCTCATCATATTCCCCAAGATTCCTTCCCCCGTCCTTTTTGAACTAAAGAAACTCCTCTTCCTTCAGCTGATATTGACATGGCATTATCTCCAGGTCCTTCATTTAAAATGCTGATTGATCTCTATAGTTGATCATTATGGATCCTGGAACTTCACAGAATACTCTACATGTCTCTGACCAAGACAAAGGGCATTATTCCAGGGAGCAGGACTTCTTCTCATTCAGCCTAAGACCATTAGTCCACATTTGATTTCTATTGACTTTTCAGAACACTACCTAGTTTCCACCCATGCATTTTTCCACTGCTTAATCTGTAAAATACCTCATCTATAAATGAGTATAATCCTATTCTATAGTAGCTATGCCAATGGGCACATACACTGTTCAGTCAAGTCTGAACTGAATCTTTGTTTCTGTGTTCCTTCCTCTGAGTTTAGATAACCTATCTTGTGTTCCTTTCTATGAGTATAGATAACCCATCCTGAGATTCAGCCTTTTGTGAGGTGACTGTCTCAACAATAGTAAAGGGAAGAGAAGAGAATAAGTGTTTATATAGCATTTACTATATACTAGGCATTTTACAGATAAGGAAACAAAGGCTCAAAAAAGGTAATTTGAGCAGTCACACAGCTATGCCACCATGTTCCCCTAAGACTGCCTTCTTTCTAATGGAGGTCTGAGGAATCCCCCTTCCCTTTAGCTGATACTGATATGGCATTATCTCTAGATCCTTCATTTACCATGCTGATTGTCCTCTTTTGATTCATTTTTAGTTGATAATTATGCTTCCTGGAACTTCATAGAATACTCCAGTTATATCTGACTTTTATTTGACTTTAGATCTTGATTCCTGGCTCAATATTCTGTACTGTATTGTCACTTAACTCTGGGAGGTTCTTGTTTCTACAGTCAAATATGCCTAGAAGCAAAAAAGTTTGTTTTGTTTTTAAACTGTCACTTCTCAGAGAAGAGGACCAGCTATAGTATGTGCTCAAGCCATTCCCTAGTTTGACAGAGAATGTGGGTCTTAAGGAAATTTTTCAAGCATTGTGGAATCAAGATAAAAATGAAATAGCTATTCATCAATCCTATAAAAATCCTACATGTTTTATGTTTTAAGTATCAACTTGCAGAGAGAAGACAGTAGGAAATATGGGTTAATGTATTCATTGACCTAGTCAATATATTCTTCTGAATATATTGTGCTCTTCTTCTGCATGGAGAAAACAAATGGATAATTGAAGAGATGGTGGTGGTTGTTTTTCTTTGTCTTTTGTTCTTGAAAAATACCATGATATCAGGTACGTAATGCCATGTCATGCAAGTGGATTACAATTAAGTGAGTGAGGACTGTGAAAGGTTATCTGCCTCATTTTCCCATTTAGAGCCATCTGGGTCTAGTGGCCAGATATAGATTAGGGTGACTGAAGATGGCCATGGATGAATGGAGGGAAGCAGAGATTAGAATGCTTAACTCTTAACTTAGCTCAGGAAGATCTAAATTCAAATTACTCTGGGAAAATCACTTAGCAAAGTGTTTGAAGGTGGTAGATGCTGAATAAAGGCTTATTTGACTGTCAGCATCTGTATTACTCAGTTTTCTCATCTATATTAGAAGCAACTTTCAGGGTCTGGGGCAGCAAAAAATAGGATAATATTTACAAAGCATCTTATAGATCTTTAAGTACACTACAAATGCGAATAATTTTCATTATTATCATCATCATTTGATATAAATGGCTTTTATTGAACACTTACTATATACCAATCACTGTGCTTAGCTTCAGATACCAATACAAGAAAAAAGGACATTTCCTACTCTGAAGGAATTTGTGTTACCCATTTCATGTTTTACTTAATCTAAAGTGATTTTCCTGTTATGGGTCAGATTATGTCCCCCCCCACACACACACACTCTGGGAAACTCTAAACCTCCAGTGGCTTCTTTTTATTTTTAAGAGCAAATACAGAATTTCAATTTGATGTTCAAAGATCTTAATAACCTAGTTGTTTCTTACCCTCCTTGTGTTTTTATACCTTACTCCCAGCATGCACTCTTTGGTCCAGTGATACTGGTCCTTCTGACTGTTTCCTAGACAAGACACAACATCTCTTGGTGTGAGGTATTTTCTCTAGCTGTCCCCCATATTTGAAATGCTCTATTTCTTCTAATCCAACTACTGACCTCCCAGGTTTTCTTTAAATCTCAGTTAAAATGCCAGTTTCTAGAGGAAGCCTTCTCCAATCTCACCTAATTCAAATACATTCCCCCTATTAATTATCTCCTATTTATCCTATATACTTTTTCCTTTTTAAATATTTGTTTCCATGTTGTCTCCCTCATTAGATTGTAAGCTCCTTGAGGGCAGGTTTTTTTTTTTTTTTTTTTTTTTTTGTTGTTGTTGTTTGTTTGTTTTTGTTTTTTAGTTTTTTTTTTTTTTTTTTTTTTGGTCTTTTTGTATCCCTAGTGTATAGCACAGTGACTGGCACATAATATGTACATAATAAACATTGCTTGATTGATTGAGTTTGTAAGCAGCAGAGAGTATTGTAAAAGAAGAAAGTAGTCTGGAGTGAATTGAACTAATTGTGAAGTGAGCAGTACTAGGCCTAGCTATTAAAGAGAAGACTTACTGAACATGAGAGCAGGACTCATAGATCTCAGAGGTATTTCTAGGTGGTTAAGTTTGCTGGAGGGAGGTAAACCAGTGCCTCCAGAGAGTGAGTTAAGCTGGGAGCATGGCAGAGGCCCCTTCAAGGAACAGCTCTTTTACACTTGATCTATAATATGCCTTGAGGACATTTCTGCTTCCTTTGAGGGGAACCCTTAGCATGAAACATATTTTAGTTTTAACATCCTGATTCCACTCCTTTTATAGGCTAGATTTATCCAGGACTATATGTGCTGAGCAGCCCGTTACTGGGAAAGAGGAACCCCGTACTTCCATAATCCATACTATCATAGCTTATCTGTTGTTATAAATCATCTCCAATATTCCTGGAACTTGGCTAATTGTTAGGTATACACCTACATAAATGAAATGGTATCCATCCTAAAAAAAAACAACAACAAAAAAAAACTTACATTCTGCCTAAACAAGACTCATCCATTCTATAAAATGCATGATACTCTCAGAATCTGTGAGCTACTATGATGCATGGGATGGTACTTGAAAACTAGAGTGGTAAAACCTCAATATACTAATATTCCAAGTTCTGAATTTAGGCTCTCCTATAACCATCCCAGTCACACTTCCACATTGGTCACCAAAACCACCATCCATATTGTGGTTTTATCCTTCTTTTAATATCAACTTTTATCAGATCTTTTGCCAACTCTATATGCTGGGAGTCCCATCTCTCCATTCCATCCCTGGGATATATATACATATATATATATATACACACACATACATACATACGTACATATATATATACACAGATATATATATATATATATATATATATATATATATATATATATATATATATATTTACATACATACATATACACATACATGTTTGTAAGTATGTGTATATAGAGATATATACATACATATGTGTATATGTTAGTACTTTTAAGTTTTGTTAAATGATTTATAATTATTATCTGATTTGATTCTCACAATTATCCAGAGAAAAAGGTACTCATTAATATTCACTTTACAAATCAGGAAATGAGGGCATCAGAAATAAAGGGACTTATCTAACCTGGCAAATGTCTGAGGCCAGTTTTAAACCCAGGTCTTGTTGATGCCATGTCTAGTGCTCTTTCTACTATACCACCTAGTTGGCTGATATTTACTTTTTTATTCATTTAATAGTATTTTTTCAATTACATGTAAAAATAGTTTCAATATCCATTTCTGTTAGGTTCTTACTAAGTGCTAAGTCAGTACTTAACAATTCTCTAGTTCAGGCCTTTAAGGGGAGTTTACCCCTTTGAACTTCTGAGGAGAAGTTTACATATGAAAAGGAGTTTACACAACCTTTAAAAGGAGCAAGTTCTTTTTGTTGAAGTAATTTTCCCATAAGCCCTTGAGTTCTCACACGCCCATTCTTTGGGAGGATAAAAGTGACAACATTGGGCCTGGAGAAGTGAGTCTACTCTAGGTCAGAGTTGGGACAGCTCTCTACAGGAAGAAGAGTCTGGCTGGGGGATTGAGTTAAGACAGCAGATCTCCTCCCAGAGAGTGGCAGTTTCTGGAGACAACAGAACATTACATTTTATGGTTAAGTACCGACTTAGCACTTAGTAAGAACCTAACACATTTTTATAAGATTTTTGAATTCCAAATTTTTATCTTTTCTTCCTCTTTTCCAAAATAGTGAGAAACATGACATAGGTAATATATACATATATATATATATATATATATATATATATATATATATATATATATATATATATATATATATATATATAAAATCATGTTAAACATATTTCTATATTAGTCATGTTGTGAAAGAAGAATCATAACAACAAGGAAAAAAATGAAAATAGTATACTTCAAGCTGCACTAAGATTCCATAGTTTTTTGTTTTGTTTTGTTTTTTTCTCTGAAAGTGGATTCTCCATTACCTGTGTCTTTTGAAATTGTCTTTGAGCTTTGTATTGCTAGGAAAAAACTAAGTCTTTCATAATTGATCATCAAACAATGTTGCTATTACTGTGTACAATGTTCTGATTCTGCTCACTTCATTCAGCATCAGTCCATGTAAGTCTTTCCAGAGTTTTCTAAAATCTGTCTACTCATCATTTCTTATAGGTCAATAATATTTCATTATATTCATATACCACAACTTACTCAGCCATTCTCCCATTGATGGGCATCCTCTCAATTTCTAACTCTTACCATACAAGAGAGTCACTATAAGTATTTTTGTACAAGTCTATCCTTTCCCCTTGCGATATAGACCCAACTGTGGTAATTGTTTTATACCTTTTGGGCATAATTCCAAATTACTCTCCAGAATGGTTGGATCCACAAACAATGCATAAGTGTTCCAGCTTTCCTATATCCCTTCCAACATTTATCATTATCTTTTCCTCTCATCTTAGCCAACCTGATAGATGTGACTATTATCTCAGTTATTTTAATTTGCATTTCTCTGGTCAATTGTAAGTTTTAGAGTATTTTTATATGGCTAGATATACTTTTTAATTTCTTCATATTAAAACTCTCTGTTCATATCCTTTGACCATTTATCAATTGGAGAATAAATTGTATTCTTATAAAATTGATTCACTTCTCTACATATTTTAGGAATGAGATCTTTATCAGAAACCCTCACTGTTAAAATTATTTCCCATTTCTCTGCTTCCCTTCTAATTGTGGTTGTGTTGGATTTTGTACAAAACCTGTTTCATGTAATCCAGATTATTAATTTTGCATTTCATAATGTTTTTTTTATCTCTTGTTTAGTCATAAATAGAACCTTTTCCACATAGCTGACATATTAACTATTCCTTGCTCTTTTAATTTGTTTATGGTATCACCCTTTATGTCTAAATCATGCACCCATTCTGTCGTTATTTTGGTATACAGTGTGAGATGTTGGTCCATGCCTAGTTTCTGTCATAATAGTTTCCAGTTTTCCCAGCAGTATTCATCAAATAATGAATTCTTATCCCAGTACTTGAAGTCTTTGGGTTTATCAAATAGTAGATCATTATAGTCACTTATTACTCTATCTTGCATATCTAATTATTCCATTGATCCACTACTCTCTGCTTGATATTTTCAGAACAGCAAATCTCATTGACTTTACCAAATTATAGAGGAATTATAGCCTATTACAATATATAGTGTACTTATAACATTAAAAAGAGAGAGTCTTGAAGCTTTTAAGTATATGGATAAAACCAGATTAGGAGTCTAGACATCTACTTCTGCCACTGACTTAGAAAATACCATTGGTCCCTTATTTCCTCCTTTATAAAATCAGTGGGTTTAATTAGGTTATTTATTGAGATTTGGAAAGATCTAAGGGTGTTTGTTACTGTAAAATATTGGAATGCAAGATAGAACTTTGCTATTCCTATGAATATTATGTAATTCATTGATTACATTCATATGTATGCATTTATTTACATGCCTACTTAGTAGACTGTAAATTGTTATGGTGGAGTGAAGAAACTGAATAGTGACATTCATACAATGCTTCATTTAGCAATGTATATGGTTGCAGAAACAAACTGGGTCTAAGATTCTCAGTAGCTGAGGATATTGAACATTGGTTTCCACACATTTAATATAAAATTGGAGGGAGGGGAAAAAATAAGAAAAATAGGTTGTAGAGATTGAGACACTTGGTGTCTTATTGGGGGAGACACTGAGGTGAGAGGGAGAAGAGTATTTTTGTGGATATGTATACATATATAATACATACATTTGTATGCATATGCAATACATACACATATACATACATGCACATACATATACACATACTTTAATTGGTTGAATTTAAAACTCTAAAACTAAACATTTCAAGGCCCTAGGAAACTCAGTCTTGATTAACCTTTTTAATGTATATTTCTGGGCAAATTATCTACTTGTTCCAGAGACATGGCATGAAAATGAGAGATAGAAGCTTGGGCTTATTTTAATAGATTTATAACTTATTTAAGAGACTTCAGAGGTTATCAAATTCAATCTTCCTTATTCTGCATGTAAGAAAACTTAGTCACAGAGACCAAATTATTTGCCTAAGACCATATAGATAAGTGATCAAGATTTGAACCCTGATCTTCTGTCTCCAAATCCACTTTCTGATTATGTCCCATGCCTTATTATGTCAGAAATAGAATCCCTCCAAGATAAGCTGCATTCTAATTGTGTGATCTACAAATTGCTTCCTTTTTTAGAACTCAATAAATTAAAGGCTTATATTAGTTTACCTATAAGCCTTCTTCTAACTCTTGGATGCATGATGCCTAAGTACCAATTCTTAGGTCATATTGTCCCTAAAAAGCACTTCATCACTCATCTTTAAGCCCCATTCATTAATGCAACATTTAGTAAACATTTACTCAGTAACTACTTTTTTCAAAGTTTTGCTCTAGATGCAAGAAATAGAAAGATTTAAACAAAGGACATAGTTCTTACTTACCCTGAAAGAACTTACAATGTACTGTGGATAAGGAGGGGGTAAGGAAGGTTGCGGTAAAGCATATGTGTGTGTTTGTGTGTGTGTGTGTGTGTGTGTGTGTGTGTGTGGTGAATATATAATAGAACTGGGAAGTGATGTGAGCAAAGAAAAAGAAATCCAGAGAGCTAGAAAACTTGAGGCAGGAAAAATACATTTTTAGCTGGAGGAAGGGGAGAGGGATATCAGGAAAGAATTCATGAAGGAACCTATGATTATGTTGCTATGCCTTTCACTACTTCTGTAACTGTGGCTTCTAGTGATGAAGGGCAAAGGCAGCAACTCATGATGTAAGTAATTGATGTAGCTTTATTTAATCTTTAACATGTGTCCCATGGAAAGGGAAAGTCAGAACCAGATCTCCAAGTATAATTGCCTTGATGTTTATTTTTGAAGGAGTCTAACATCCCAAATATATGCTGATATACTTTTGTAGTATTAATATCCCTTTGGATTTAAAGAGAAAATGGTTCAGTTTGCATTCATGACCTGTCTAGTCTTACTTGATTTTAATGCAAAGGACACATAGCAAGATTATGTACCAGTCTATAACATGCCTCCTCCAATGTTCCCCTTTCATATTTGGTTTATCTGATCTAGGACATGCACACTTGAGGTCTGTTTAGGATCTGGTCAACATTGCCAGAACAATGGATTGCTTTGAGTGGTTCATGATTGTGATTTATGGTATTCTGTGCTGTAAAAAATGAGTGCCACTGAAATCTTTTTATAAATGCACCAGCCCAGAGTAAAAAGCCTCCAAGATACCCCTGAACATACCTATCATGAGAAAGCTAACTAAGGATGCTTTAGGTGCTGGAGAAATTCCTTTGCTTTGCTTCTCAGTGGCCTGCAGTTGGAGATTCATCTCCCATTCCAGCTATTGTATCTACCAGATTTATTTACCTTCATCCCTCACCTTTCATTCCTTTTCTTTTGAGCCTGGAACTAATTTGATAATTAGCCATTTGAAAAAAATAATATAAATTTCATAAGGAAATCACTTCTGTTGTCCCTGCAGGGACATCTTCACTTTTGCCCATCTTATTAGTTTCACTAAGTTAATTATTAGACTAATAGTAATCCTAATAGTGGTCTAGTTTGTTCTCAGCCAATCATGGAGCACTGCACACATTTGTGTGTGAACACATGTATAAATGTATACCTGCATGTATATAAAGAGTTTATGCATGTGTCTTCGAATATATGTATATGTATATTATAATATAATATATATATATAGTATACATATACAAATATATATGTAGACATTTTATATGTGTATATGTATGCAGATATATTTATACATGCATATTTAATATGATCTTCAATCACCTGAATTATTTAATTAACTTGATCTACTTTCCTTTAGTCTTTATTCTCAAATCCTTTCCACAGCTGCCACAATCATCTTCCCACTCTACATACCACGTCACCATCCTGATCAGATAATTTTCAGGAAAACACTTTTGACTTTGTCCAACTCTGTACATTTAAAATCATATCCTTTAAAAAATAACAATAAAAACCTTGTGTAGTAACCCTAATCTAACAGAAGTTACATCTGAATTCAACTGAACCTTGAAGAAAAACAAAATATCCTGGAAAATTGCAGATTTAAAAAAAAAAAAAAAAAAAAACAACTTAATTTGACAGTCATGGGCAATGATGTGATATCCACTGAGGTCACTTGCCAGTTTCGGTGGAATGTGGAATGAAAAGACATGAAATGTTAATGTAGGAAGGTGAGTTAGGCAAATCATAGGCTTTATTTTCAGCCTACAAAGTTGATATTTTATCCTAGAAAAAAAATCAGAAATCCACTGAAGATATATGAAGTAGATTTGACAGGACTTGGCCACTGACTGACTATGAGGAGAGGGTGAAGAAAAGAGAAAGTTAACAGTAACTCTGATGTTAAACTTGAGTTTATGGACAGGCTCCCCCAAATACTGAAATTCAGTAGGTCTTAGATAGGGTTTAGGGAATTGAGATCAATGTTGGCTTCAAGTTCCCGGAATGTTATCAGCATCTGAATTTTAACCTGATTCCACCTACAAGGAAGCCAGTTCCTCTCATTGAAGTGTTGAATATGCATAGCTCTGGAGGAGATATAATGATATCCTATAAAAAATAGGAAGACTCTTTTGAATTTAAAAACAAACAAACCTGATTTCTTTCTCTAGGAGAGAAACAGACTAGCAAAATTATCCACAAAATTTTTGTTTATTTGTTTTGTTTTGTTTTTCCTTTTTTTAAAGTAGATTTCATTCTTTTCATTTCCAGAATAGAACTGGAAATTATATCTATATACATTTTTCCCCTGAGGCAATTGGGGTTAAATGACTTGCCCAAGGTCACACAGCAAGGAAGTATTAAGTGTCTGAGGTCACATTTGAACTCAGCTCCTCTTGACTTCAGGGCTGGTGCTCTATCCACTGCATTATCCACTGACCTGGAAATATATTCTTTTTTGTTTGTTTGTTTGTTTGGTGTTTTATTATTATTATTATTATTAAAGCTTTTTATTTATAAAGCATATGGATAGATAATTTTTCAACATTGACCCTTGCAAAACCTTTTGTTCCAAATTTTCCCCTCCTTCCCCCCACCCCCTACCCTAGCTGGCAGGTAGTCCAATACATGTTAAATATGTTAAAATATGTTAAATCCAATATATGTATACATATTTGTACAATTATCTTGCTGCACAAGAAAAATCAGATTGAGAAGGAAGAAAAAACTGAAAAAGAAAAAAAAAAAGCAAGCAAACAACAATAGATAGAGTGAGAAAGCTATGTTGTTGTCCATGCTCAGTTCCCACAGTCCTCTCCTTGGGTGTAATTGGCTCTCTTCATCACTGAACAAGGGGCACTGGTTTGAATCATTTCATTGTTGAAGAGAGCTACGTCCGTCAGAATTGATCATGGTATAGTCTTGCTCCCATGTAAAATAATCTCCTGGTTCTGCTCATTTCACTCAGCATCAGTTCATGTAAGTCTCTCCAAACCCCTCTGAAATTATCCTCCTGATCATTTCTTATAGAACAATAATATTCCATAATATTCATATACCACAATTTATTCAATTATTCTCCAATTGATGGGCATCCACTCAGTTTCTAGTTTCTAACCACTACAAAAAGGGCTGCCACAAACATTTTTGTATATTTGGGTCCTCTTCCCTCCTTTAAAATCTCTTTGGGATATAATCCCAGTAGAAACACTGCTGGATCAAAAGGTATACACAATTTGATAACTTTTTGTACATAGTTCCATTTTGCTCCCCAGAATGGTTGGACCCATTCGCAGTTCCACCGACAATGTATCCCAATGTGTCCCAGTTGTCCTACACCCTTTCCAATACTGGTCACTATCATTTCTTGTCATCTTAGCCAATCTCACAGGTATATAGTGGTATCTCAGAATTATCTTAATTTGCATTTCTCTAATCAATAGTGATTTGGAACATTCTTTCATATAACTACAAATAGTTTCAATTTCTTCATCTGAAAATTGTTCATTTCCTTTGACCATTTATCAATTGGAGAAAGGCTTGGACTATTATAAATCTGAGTCAATTCTCTATATCAGGGGTTCTCAAACTATGGCCCACAGAGGGCTGAGGACATTTATGCGACCATCAGGTTATGGCAAATGGGCTGAGGGGCGGAGACAGAGTATGAGTTTTTGTTTTTACTATAGTCTGGCCCTCCCACAGTCTGAGGGACAGTGAACTGGCCCCCTATTTTAAAAATTTGAGGACCACTGCAGTATATTTTAGAAATGAGGCCTTTATCAGAACCTTTGAATGTAAAAATGTTTTCCCAGTTTATTTCTTCCCTTCTAATCCTGTCTGCATTAGTTTTGTTTCTACAAAACTTTTTAACTTAATAATAAAAGTTATCTATTTTGTGATCAATGATGATCTCTTGTTCTTCTTTGGTAGTAAATGGAAATATATGCTTAAGGAGAAAAAAATAACTTATAAAAGTGAGTAAAATTATTTTATTGACAAAGTGTATAACATGATGACAATCCAGTAGGGTACAACAGAAAAGTCAGTGAATTTGAGGAAGAACTTGAGTTCAAATTCCAGCACTGTTCCTTGACACTTTTGTGAGTAATCCAATTATCTTCCTGGGACATTATTTTCTTATTCTAGGAATTAAGTTGGATTTGGTTCTAAATATGTGATCATATGATTGATTTATTGTGACAGTGTATTTTTGTAGCCCTTTCCAAAGATATTTCTCTCTCTCTCTCTCTCTCTCTCTCTCTCTCTCTCTCTCTCTCTCTCTCTCTCTCTCTGTCTCTTTCTCTCTCTCTCTCTCTGTTTCGCTCTGTCTGTCTCTTTCTTTATCTGTTTCTCTCTCTCTCTTTCTTTCTCTCATAGAAAGACAGAGTGTCTCTTTCAACACCCACATATATGAGTGTGAATATACCTCATTTTTATCCCTGTCTCACTAATGCTTTTCAGCTTTCTTATTGCAAGTCTGTGAAACCATAATGCTGAGGTGCAATATATGGCTTGGTAAGTAGAAGGTTCCATTCCTTTTACCCAGAAAATAATTTTATTTTGATAGATATCTTGGGTTTTATAAAATCAATTAAATGATGCTATAATTTCCAGTATTATTTCTTAATGAAGAAAGCAAATTTTATCATTGGGTTGTTAAAAACCTCATTATTTATTAAGCTGAAATCCTGTCTTTATATTTATGCAATCAAATCTGTTTCTTTTCCCGGAAATGCTTCAGATATGTGAAGGTAATGATCATGGTCCTTCAATTTTTTTTTTTATTTTCCAGGATAAACATCTCATATTTCAACAACCAAGCTTTAAAGACAACATAATTTTTTATTTCTTTCTCCAACCTGGTTATATTCCTTTGGAAAAGCTCCATAATATCAATACCTCTGGCTTTCTAAACCCCACAAAATGATGTCTATGGCATTATACCAACTTACTCTGCCAAAGAAAGAAAAAAAAAATAGGTTAATCTGGTATTCCTTATTTGTAGTCAATCCATGTTGGTTCCTTGCGATTGCCACTTCCCTTCTTAAGTGCTCATAAATCATCTATCTAATGATCTGTTCTCAAAATATGTCCTTATGTAAGAGGGATGTCCTACATTATCTTGTTAATGTAACTCACAAAATAATCTATACCCTAACACATATGTCAGCTAAGGATGCCTCTTTTATTGAGTTATAAAATCAATCAAGCCATCAAGAATGTGAAATAGGTTTGAACAATTCCTAGATACTCTTATTGAATCATTCAATCAATCAGAGGTATAAACTAGTTATTAACAAATATTTAATCAATTTGGACAAAGCATTGTACTCTAATCATTGAATGAAAACAAATGATGCCATGAAGGAAATGTCTTGTGGTTGGTTAAGCAGAATCAGTCATACACTGTGAAGCTTGGAAAAAAGAACAAGTCAGTTCAACATCTGGTGTTCCAATTACCAACCAGCATATTAATGGAGCAGTTCCAGTCAGACCCCAGAGGGAAAAAATTACCTGGGAGACAAAAAGAGATGATCTGATAGCAGTTTTTGTATTAGGAACCAACAAAAACTAGGACAAACAACTTCAAGAATTTACATCAAAGAACCTTGAACCTTGGAAGAAAGCTTATACAGCCTAAAGAAAAACTGCATGAGGGCTCCACAAAGGAAATAAAGGATTTCCAGGAAACCAGAAGTTGTGAATTATACTTTGACCACATGTACTCTCTAAGATTGAGTCCATTTCTCCTGGGTTCAGCATACATTTTGGAAGAGTATGTTTCAGACTTCTGGAAGGAGGAGTCATGTTTTGTACTTAATGTTCAAATCTTACCATCTCAGTAAACATCCCTTTCTAAAAAGCTAATTCACCATATCTGGGCAATTGAAAATCATTTGGGAGGGAAACAGACCAAATGATGATTGGTGAGCTATACAATCCTAGAAACAATTCTAGAACCTTAAGGGGAGAAAGAGCCAGCAGAACTCTGAGTTTCTATGCACCAACATAAATGAGAGTTGAGAAGTATTTCCAGAGGAGGTAGATATTATACTTAAAATGAATAATGCTTACTTCTGGAGCAGACTGGATTAAATAAAAGCACTACAACATTAGGCTGAATATAATGACAAAATTCAATAGAAATAAAAGTAAAGTCTTATACTTGGGTAAAAAGTCAAGTTTACAATTATAAAGATGGGAGAGATATGGTTAGACAAGTTACTCAGATTTGTTTTTTAATGACTTTGGGAACTTAATGAATTATAAGCTTCATATGAGCCAATAGTGTCAGATCAAAAGTTAATGAGTCCTAGAATGCCTTAAGTGAGGCATGGCTTCCAGGAACATGAAGGTTATGGTTCTATTGTACTCTGTCTTTGTCATATCTCAGCTTGAATCTTTTCTTTAGTTTTGAGTGTCACAATTTAAGAAGGATATTGATAAACTGGGAGAGTGTCCAGAGAAGGTCATAATAAAGATATCACATGACGATCAATTGGGAAAAGCTACAAATATTTATCCTAGTGCTGAGAAGACTTAAGACGAAGCAGGGGCATGATAGCTATCTCCATGCATTTAAGAAACTATTATGAAGATGAATGATTAGCTTTGTTTTTTGTGGCCCCAAATGGAAGAACCATAAACAATTAGTGGAATTGACAAAGGGATAAAGTTAGACTCAATGTAAGGAAATGTTTCCTAGCAATTGGAGCTGTTCAGAAGATTAGATAGATGACTTTGAGAAATGGTGGATTCATTTTCCCTGAAGGTCTTTAAAGACAGGCTCAATAAGCACTTGTCAGTGTAATGTTATTGTGAAGATTTTCTTGTATCAGTTGGACTCTGTGTTTGCTTCCAATGCTGAGATTTTATAATTTTGTGAGTCTTTCCTATGACAGGATATAGACACATACCAGACAGAATAGTATTAAGACTTTAGTCTTTATCTCAAGTCCCTGGAGTAATGTTTAAAGATTTGGGAAAACTGACTTAGGGGAATTTTTTTTTATCCCTTCCCCAAGTGGAAGGTAGCATTTGTTCATTCTGTTCAGGTTAAATTACCATATTAATTATTCAAAATACTTAATGCTATCAAACCAGAATAAGTGTACCGGATCCAACAGAAAACCTGAAACAAAAATCAATGGTGTCCAAAAGCCTTGGAAGTTAATGAATAATTAAGTCCATGCCCTTATGAAGTTTAAGTGGTGCAGAACAAACAGGTTACTTGATATGCAGTAAAGGACAAGGTGGGTCAGGCTGAGGACCATAGAAGGTGGAATTGGGGGGCTGTTCCCTCTCTGATTGTACTCAGCAATCCCAGCTTCCCAAAGCCAGCACTTCCATGCTTAAAGATTCTGTTGCCCTCTTTGTCTTCAAGTCTCAGAGTTGATGGAGCTAATTGGATTTTAAAATTACCATAATTTCACGCCTCTTTTGCCCCCTGTGGGACACAGGGACAGAAGATGCTGGATGTCCTCTGTCTCACTCACAGGATGGGTTAGAGGCAATCTATTTTTATCCAAATATATTCTGAGTTGGTTCCACTGGCCTCCCTAATCTAATCTTCTGTCCTACATATCATCAGTAAGTCAAGAATTGTGTCTTCAGTTAAGAAAATAGACTGACCTGAAGTATCAAGATCTTTTATCCCACTCCTTCTTGATCAATATGAAGTAGGTTCAGGGATATATCAGAGGTTGAGATTAAGTACCATGATGGCTGAATTCATAATCTTGAATAAATTACCTCAACCCCACTGAATCATGATGAATTTCAAAGGCAATTAGTAATTTTGGGAGAGAGGCGGTAAGGATGTAGTAGAACACTAAATCTGGGGTCAAAAAGGACTAAATTTGAATCCAGCCTCGTACAGTAATTAGCTGTATAATTCTTGGCAAATCACTTAATCATTGCCTGCCTCACTTTGTGCAATAGTAAAATGGGAATACTAATAAAATCTGCTTCCCAGAGTTGTTGTGAGAATCAAATGAAATTATAATTGTACAGTGCTTAGCACTGTGTCTACAACATAGTAGGTTCTATACAATTGCTATTATCATTATTATTGTAGATCACAGATTAGCTATGGAGGGTCTTGGATTTAGGCAGCCTAAATTCTAATATTGTCTTCATCATTAAATTGATGTGACTCTAAGCAAGTTATATTAATCGCTAGATCCTTAATTTCTCAGCTTTTTCTTCTACAAAATGAAGTAGTTGTACAACTTGGTTGTCATTATTACTTGCAGCTTTGATTCTTAATTTTCTCAAGTTCCCTTCTAACTTTGAATTCTAAATTCTCGTCTGAAAGTCCTTTTTGACTTTAAAATCTGCTTCCCCATTCTAAAATCCTTTAAAACTTGAACAGCCTTTTAAAAAATAACATTCTACGAATCTAGACCACTTGACAAATATGGAGAGGAAAGTGGACTATGTTATGAAAGTTCCTTTAGGCAGGAAACTTTGGAAACTCTTCCATAGAGAGAGAACTCTCTGTTTCATTCCTCCTTAGAAGCACTGATGTTTTTTGGTCTGTAGATTTTCAAGTCCTGCCTGGTCTCATGTTATTCTGGTGTCTCTATTCCCTTGTGTCCTTCAATCACATCAAATTTGGCTGAACTGCTATTTTCTGGATTCCTATTGACTCAGTTTTGGAATCAGTGGGCTCCATTTGGGTTTCTCAACATGGCTTTCAAAACTGCAGTAAAGAGTAAAATCTTTCCCCCCAAAGTGGTCAGTCTGGGGACAGGAAAGTTATCCAGAATGGGAAACAGTCAGAATTCTGTACTGCCTGCATGTCAACAGTTTTATAGGCTGTATATTAATTGGATTTTTAAAAAGTAACTGTTTTACCTCCTTCCCCAGAAAAGCCTGGACATTGGACAAATGGCTGCTATTTGGAATAGTTTAAGTGAAGTTGTCCTTTGAAGGAGGATATTTTAATTGATATTTTAATTACTTCCAATTTTAAAATGTTTTTATACATTTCTCACCAATTGTGAAGCAACTTTTTGGAACGCACAGAAGACCAAGCAACTAGGTTTTAGTTTTGCACAAGAAAAAAGGGTTTTTTTCATGTTTATTGAGCATTTATAATATATTTAGTCATAGAGAAGGCAATGTCAGGGAGACAAGAAAATGAGAAGCAGCAGATCTTGCTCAAAAGAAGTTCCAGTTCCTTAGGGGAAGGTTAAACTCATCATCACACTACAAAATGATGTTGATTGACCACTCTTCATGGAACTTATTACCTCCCCATTCCAATTAAAGGCAGTAGGGAAAGGGAAGAAGTTCTTTTTTAACCACTTACTATATACCAAAGCTGTGATAAATACTTGACAAGTATTATCTTATTTGATCCTCACAACAACCCTGTGAGGCATTAATATCCCCATTTTATAAGTGATAAAATTGAAGTATATGGAGATTAACTTGTCTAAGATCATATGGCTAAAGTGTCTGATGTCAGATTTTCTACACATATGCATATATATATATATATATATACATATATATATTTATATGTATATATATACATATATATATTTATATGTATATATACACACATACACACACATATATTTTTTATATATTCCTGGTATTAGTTCATTTGATTATCTAAACAACCATGGGAAATAGGTGATATTATTTTTATCCCCATTTTACAGAGAAGAAAACTGAGAAAAACCAAGATAAGTGATTTGCCCAGGGTCACATAGCCAGTAAAGGTCTGAAGCCATATTTGATTTGGGTCTTCTTGGTTTGAGGCCTAATGCTTTACCTACTCTGACACCTAGTTGTCTGAAAAGTGTTAAGAATTAATTTGTCTAATAATGAATTGAACCAGCTACACCCAGGGGAAGAACTCTGGGAGATGACTGTGAACCACTATATAGAATTCCCAATCCCTCTATTTTTTATCACCTGCATTTTTTATTTCTTCACAGGCTAATTGTACACTATTTCAAAGTTTGATTCTTTTTGTACATCAAAATAATTGTGTGGACATGTATACATATATTGTATTTAACTTATTAACATATTTAACATGTATTGGTTATCCTGCCATCTGGGGCTAGGGGTGGGGGGAAGGAGGGGAAAAGTTGGAACAAAAGGCTTTGCAATTGTCAATGCTGAAAAATTATCCATGCATATATCTTATAAATAAAAGCTATAATAAAAAAAAGAAAAGTAAAAAAAAGAATTCATTTGCTTCATTTTATTTTAATTCAGTTTCATTCAATCACATTTAATAAAAATCTTTTATTTTCAAAACCCTATACAAAGCAACATGGACAGCAAGATAAATAGGATATAGGTCCTCTCAAATAGTTCAAAATCTAATAGGGTTGGGATAAGTATAATAGAATTACAAATTTAGGGCTGGAAGGAATTTTAGTAATTTTCAAGTTTACTTCTCTCATATTAGTGTGAGGCTCACAGAAATAAAATGCGGGTTTAAGTGGAAAGAGAATCATAAGAAGCCCACTAAGCTTCTGCCTAAAAACCTTTCTTTTTCCTATGTAAGACAATAAAGACCACATTAACAAATAAGAGCTTTGGTTTGGGAAAGAATAGACCATGATTTTTGCTAATAGCTCTGCAGTCTGTAATGCCTAAATAATGAAATTTCATTGCCAATTCTACAAGTTCTCCAGTCAGAGAATGAAACCACATTTGATACCTGGAGATGGTTGGAGATTTATACCATTGTTCTTAAATAGTATTTTTCTTTAGCATGCATATTATTCTTCTCCCTACCTCCTTCTCTTTCTTCCTGTCATTCTTTCCTTCCTTCCTTCCTTCCTTGGTTGCTTGCTTCCTTCTTTCCTTCCTCCTCCTTCTCTCCTTCCCTCACTCTCTTCTTTCCCTCCTTCCTCCTCCCTCTTCCTTCTGATGGAGGCAATAGCCCCTTTTAAAATTCCTTGTCTGATCTCCAACTTCCTTTGGGAGTGACCTTTGATTTAAAATATCTGGTCAAAACCCCAAGGGGAGAGATCAGTATCTGAGCCAGTTTGGGCTTGTATCCAGCCCCCACCGGATCTGAGCTGGCTTGGATTTTCATCCCCCATTCTAATGATCTGCTCAGATAGCCCAACCCCCACCTGGTGGGTTCTGGTTATCAAGGAATCAATCTGGGCTCCACCCATATGCCCCTTCAAGAAGATAAAAAAGCCAAGTTGGAATCATCCCTTGGTGGAGAGTTGAAAGATACCAGCAATATCCCAGTATCACAGAGTCTTCGTCCCGTGCTGGTTGTGGTGTATTTCTTCCTCTATCTAATACCTTTACTAACCAGACCTTAACCTTGCTTCCAAACCTTTCAATAAACCTCTTTTTATCAATTTAGGTTTTTGGGCCTGTAAATTCATTTACAGAGGACTTTCGCCGCCACTAGACTTCATTTAACTTTGTATTCTTGCACAGAATTCTAAGGGGTTTCAGGGGAGCTTCGTTTGACTCCCTCTACCCCAATCCTGCCACTAGACCTCGATTAATCCTAATTTTAATGAGGTAGAAACCTCATCATTAGGTATTTACTTCATCATTTCCTTCCTTCCCCCTTTCTTTCCTTTTTTCCCTTCCTCTTTTGCTACCTTCTTTTTTTTCCTTCTTTCCTTTCACCATCACTCCCTCCCTCCTTTTCCTCTCTCTTCCTTCCCTTCTTTTTTCTTTCTTTCTTTCCACTTTCCTTTTATGTTCCCTCCCTTTCTCTCTGTCTCCCTCCCTTTCTCCTTTCTTCCTTTCTATTAAAAAAGAAAGCATTTAAATTTTTACAAAGCAATGTAACTTCCAAAGATCCGAATGGTAAGGAGTTAAACTGTTATTCCCATTTCATAGAGGAGGAATCTAAAGTCATGAAATGGATTGCCCATGGTTTCATAGCTGGTAAGAATTAGAACAGAGATTCAGATTCAAGTCCTCCAATTCCGAATATAGGGCCCTTTCCTCTCAGCTAGGTTGCTGCCCTTTTGTTAACTTCTTTTTAACTCTGCAGAAACTACATGCAAGCTTAGCCTTTTTTGAGATTGACTAATGATTTCAATCCTGCCCCAATATGTCTTCTTCCAAGTATTAGTACTTTTAGATACATCAAGCCATGCTCTATTTCATCTCCTTCTACCCAGATCTCCAAGCAAAACAATTCCAAGACCTAAAAGAATAGCCACTTCTCTTGTAATGGGCACGAGCTCATAATTGCATTAGCTATTTAAGCTATCTTCTGAATGTTGACTCATATTGAGCTTGCATTCTACTTAAATTGCCCAGTTCTCCCCGACTCACCCCTGCCACAATTTGATGTAAAGCCATGCCATATGATATTTTAAAATTGATTTTTGAGTTTTATTGTAGATTTACATTTTTCATTATTAAATTCCATCCAATTAGATGTGGATTATGATTCTAACATTTTAAAATATTTTTAGATTCTTACTGTGTTTTTAAATGTGAAAGCTATTCTTCTCAGGTTTGTGTCATCTGAAAAGATGATCTCCTCCCATATGTTCCTTTGTACAAGTCCACAATAAAAAAAGTTGCTTTAAAAAAAACTTACAATTAGATAGGGAATCCTAAAGGTACATCAATAGAAACCCCAAATTCTTTAAAAAAAATTTAAGATTTTTATTCCCGAAATATATGCATAGTTTTCAACATTCACTCTTGTAGAAACTTGTGTTCTATTTTTTTTCCTTTTCTTTCCCCCCCTCCCTTAGACAGTTAGTAATCACATATACGTTAAACATACAATTCTCCTATACATATTTCCACAATTATTATGCTGCACAAGAAAAATCATAACAAAAAGGAATAAAAAGAAAAAAAAAGAAAAGAAAAAGCAAGCAAAACAACACAAAATGTGAAAGTGCTATGTTGTTATCCAAATTCAGTCCCCACAGTCCTCTCTCTGAGTGCAGATGGCTCTCTCCATCACAAGTCTATTGGAATTGACTTGAATAACCTTATTGTTGAAAAGAGCCATATCCATGAAAATTGATCATTGCATAATTTTGTTGTTATTGTGTACAATGTTTTCTGGTTCTACTCACTTCAGTTAGCATCAGTTAATGTATGTCTCTCCAGGCCTTCTGAAATTATCTTGCTGATCATTATTATTATTATTATTTTTGCTGAGGCAATTGGGGTTAAGTGACTTGTCTAGGATCACACAGCTAGGAGGTATTAAGTGTCTACGGCCAGATTTGAACTCAGTTCCCTCCTGACTTCAGGGCTTATACGCTAATGTGCCATCTAGTTGGCCCCGCTGATCATTTCTTATAGAACAATAATATTCTATAACATTCATATACCATAACTTATTCAGCCATTCTCCAATGGGCATCCACTCAGTTTCCAGTTTCTTGCTACTACAAAAAAGTGCTGCTACAAACTTTTTATGGATCATTTTCCCTTTTGTATAATCCCTTTGGAAAACAGAGCCAGGAGACACTGCTGGAACAAAGGATATGGAACGATACCTCCATATTACTCTCTAGAAAGGTTGCCTCAGTTCACAACTCCATCAACAATGTATATTAATGGCCCAGGTTTCCCACATCCTTTCCAATACTTATTATCTTTTCTTGTCATCTTGGCCAATAATAATTGTTATCTCAGAGATGTCTTAATTTATATTTCTCTGATCAATAGTGATTTAGTGCATTTTTTCATTTGTCTAGAAATGGTTTTGATTTCTTTATCTGAAAATTATCTTTTCATATCCTTTGACCACTTCATTGTACTACCATCTTGCCCATATTTTAACCTTTTATTCATTAGGATATTGAAACTAGGGACACTATATCTTCAGTTTTTCCTGGATTTGTTATTTTTGTAACCCCATCCCCAAAGAAAATGATTTGCTTTTGATAAAACCAAACTGGATCTGTATTTAAAAGATCAAATTGGTTCTGTGTTTAAAAGTTCTCCCCCACCCAAGATTGTGACATCTTTTATAGTCTATTCTAGAATTTTGCTAGGAATAGAAGTCACACTTGTGGTTGTAAAAAATTAAAAGATTACTTCTCCCTTCCATTCCCATCATTTATTTCTTTGTCTCCAGTCCCACACCAATGAAAATAATTAGAGTGATGATCTCACAGTCAGCAAGACCTGAATTCAAATCCTACCACCAATCATTTAATCTCTCTGAGAATCAGTTTCTTAGTGTATAAAATGATAATAATAATGATTATAGTATTTCCCTCACAGAAGTTGTTATAAGGTTTAAGGGATATCATACATGTAAGTCATTTGATAAACATTTTAAGTGACATTTCTCCTACCATTGCTGTCTTCCTTCACCCCTAGCTGCAATGTGTAGTATTCAATAATGTTTTTAGTAATGTTCTGAGGTTTTTTTTCCTCATTTAAATTAGAAACGATTACTTTCTCCTTTCATCCATTCTCTGACTCCCTAATTTAGTGCTTTTAGTTAATGTACTCTTTCCTAGGAAGTGCTAGACAGGGTCAAATCACCATTATAACTGAAATAGCATAATGTCTCTGGCAGGCAGTAGAGGGTGCTGTTAGCATATAATGATAACATCAACAGGAAGAAGGAAGTAGTATGTTTGAAAGATGGTAAATCATGTTTTTTTATGTCACATTTTTTGATACAAGATTTATAGATCAATTAACAAAAGTAGCAGAAATGGTGTTGTGAGTTTGATATAGTTAACAAAGAGTTAGTGTGGCATAAAAATAATCCACAGGATTTGCCATCAGAAGACCTGGTATTACATTATAGAGGAATAAAATTCTCAAGACAAAAGTTGTTTCATTGTTTTATTTTTCCTTCTGCAACTTGCACATAGTAGGCAAGAATTAATAAATTCGTGTTAATTCACTGAATCCTTGATCTTTTCTTTACTAGCCATCCTATATCTATGGTCAAATAAAATCAAGAAGTATTATTAAGGTCCTACTATGTGTCAGGCACTATGTTTAGTATTGAGGATACAAAAAAGGCAAAATCAATGGTCCCCAATTTCAAGAAGCTCACAGCCTAATAGGGAAGACAACAGGATAATGATTATTAACATATAAGCAATATAGAGGATAAATTGGAAGTATTAGCCAAAGAGAATAAACTAGAATTAAGAGGGATTGAGAATATAATTCTAGAAGATGGTCTTTTAGGTAAAATTTGAAGGGAATCAAGGAAACCAGTAATTGCAGAATAGGAGGTAAAGTTACAGGCATGGGAGAAAGTAAGGACAAATGATCAGTTAAAAGATGAAAAATAAGTCATGCTTAAATAAGAAATATCAACGAAGCCAGTATCACAGGATCATTAAGTATATGGTATGGGCATAAGGCATGAAACTGCAATGAAAAAAAGAGACCAGGTTATAGAGAACTTTAAAAGCCAAACAGAAGAGTTTATATTTGATCCTGGAGATAATAGGGAGTCATCGATATTTATTGAAAAGTGTTGGTGTGTTAGGATTCTTACAAGGTGCTAAGTAGATTGTCTAATTTAGCATGGTACTTAACAATTCTCCAGTTCAGAGTTCACACCTTTCATACCTTTAAAAGAGCATATAAACGCCCACTGGAAACTTTGGGAGATTGAGAGTCAAGATTCATTTCCAACTTCCATCTTTGTGCTGGCTGCAGATATTCGGACAAGAGCTGTTGGGAACCAAGGAGAGAGATAGGCCTCTATTAAAGCTAACCGGGCCCAGGAAAAGATTCAGGATTTTGAAGGACACAATAAAAGATCTGGACTTTAGATGATTATTGGAACTGAACTGAAACTAAGGCTTCCTCCAGAAACTCCCCAAGGAATCTGCTCACAGAGAATGATTATAATTTAGAGAAAAGAACATTACACTGGTGGTAACTATTCTAGAGAACAATTTAGAATTATGCCCAAAGTGCTATAAAACTCTACATACTTTTTGATCCAGTAGTGTCACTATTGATTCTGTATCCCAAAGAGATCATAAAAGAGGAGAAAGGAGTATCATGTGCAGAAATGTTTGTAGTAGCTCTTTGTGCAATGGCAAAGACTTGGAAAATGAGTGGATGCCTATCAGTTGGAGAATGGCTGGTATATGAATGTTATGGAATATTATTGTTCTATAAGAAATGATGAGCAGGCTGATTTCAGAAAATCCTGGAAAGACTTACATGAACTGATGCTGAGTGAAGTAAGCAGAACCAAAAGAATGTTATATACAGTAACTGCAAGATAATCTGATAATCAACTGTGATGGACTTGGCTTTTCTCTGAAATGCATTGATCCAAGACAATTTCAATAGACTTGGCATGGAAAATGTCATCTGCATCTAGAGAGGTAACTATAAAAACTGAATGTAGATCAAAACAATATTTTTATGTTTTTGTTTGCTTTTTATTTCTTGTGCTTTTTGCCTCATGACAAATATGAAAATATGTTTTAAAATATTTTTAATGTTTAGCCTATATCAGATTATTTGCTATCTTGGGGAAGGAAGAAATCAGGGACAGAAGGAGTGGCAGTAGTGTGACATGGTCAGATTTGTACTTTAAGAATATTTTTGAAAAATAAGTGAAGAATAGATTGAATTATGGAGAGATTTGAGGCAGGAAAACTAATTAGTCTTGGTATAATGTGATAGAGGAGGGAGAATGGCATGTAGAAGTAATACTATTCGAGGCAGATTCAATGGTACTTGCAATCTGATTGGATATATAGAATAGAAGAAAGAATGAGAAATTAAAAATGACACCTATATTTTAAACCTGAGTGACTAGAAGGATAGCAGTGCTCTCGGCAGTAATAAGTAAGAAAATGAGGAAAAGAGGAGGGCTTAAGATCATGTGTGTAAGAAGATAATAAATTCCATTTTGGACGTGGTGAATTTTAAATGTCTACAAGATATCCACTTCAACGGAACAGATTAGATACAAAGGACAAAAAAGGGTACATCTATAACAATCTAATCTTTGACAAACCCAAAGATACCAACATTAGGGATAAAAATTCATTATTTGGAAAAAACTGTTGGGAAAACTGGAAATTAATATGGCAGAAATTAGATATGGATCCACACTTAACACCATATACCAAGATAAGATCAAAATGGGTCCATGATTTAGGCATAAAGAATGAGATAATAAACAGATTAGAGGAACAGAGGATAGTCTACCTCTCAGACCTGTGGAGGAGGAAGGAATTTATGACCAGAGGAGAACTAGAGATCATTATTGATCACAAAATAGAAGATTTTGATTACATCAAACTAAAAAGTTTCTGTACAAACAATATTAATGCAAACAAGATTAGAAGGAAAGTAACAAATTGGGAAAATATTTTTAAAAGTAAAGGTTCTGACAAAGGTCTCATTTCCAAAATATATAGAGAACTGACCCTAATTTATAAGAAACCAAACCATTCTCCAATTGATAAATGGTCAAAGGATATGAACAGACAATTCTCAGATGATGATATTGAAATTATATCCACTCATATGAAAGAGTGTTCCAAATCATTACTGATCAGAGAAATGCAAATTAAGACAACTCTGAGATACCACTACACACCTGTCAGATTGGCTAAGATGACAGGAACAAATAATGATGAATGTTGGAGGGGATGTGGGAAAACTGGGACACTAATACATTGCTGGTGGAGTTGTGAAAGAATCCAGCCATTCTGGAGAGCAATTTGGAACTATGCCCAAAAAGTTATAAAACTGTGCATACCCTTTGACCCAGCCATACTACTACTGGGCTTATATCCCAAAGAAATACTACAGAGCGAAAAGAGACCTGTATGTGCCAAAATGTTTGTGGTAGCTCTATTTGTTGTAGCTAGAAACTGGAAGATGAATGGATGCCCATCAGTTGGAGAATGGTTGGGTAAATTATGGTATATGAAGGTTATGGAATATTATTGCTCTGTAAGAAATGACCAGCAGGAGGAATACAGAGAGGCTTGGAGAGACTTACATCAACTGATGCTGAGTGAAATGAGCAGAACCAGAAGATCACAATACACTTCAACAACAATACTGTATGAGGATGTATTCTGATGGAAGTGGAAATCTTCAACATAAAGAAGATCCAACTCACTTCCAGTTGATCAATGATGGACAGAGGTAGCTACACCCAGAGAAGGAACACTGGGAAGTGAATGTAAATTGTTAGCACTAATATCTGTCTGCCCAGATTACATGTACCTTCGGAATCTAATGCTTGTTGTGCAACAAGAAAATGGTATTTACACACATGTATTGTATCTAGATTATATTGTAACACATGTAAAATGTATGGGATTGCCTATCATCGGGGGGGAGGGAGTAGAGGGAGGGGGGGATAATTTGGAAAAATGAATACAAGGGATAATATTGTAAAAAATATATATAATAAAAAAAGAAAAAAACATATATAGGAACAATCTAAAAAAAAAAGATATCTACTTCAAGATGTCTAATAGGCAGTTGGATTTTAAGAGACTAGAAATTAGAAAAGATGATTAAGTCTATACAAGTGGATCTGAGACTCATCAACATAGAAATGATAGAGAGAGGAGATGAAAGGATCCAAAACAGACATATGGGGAATATCCAGCTCTGTCTGTAAAATCCTTGATGAAGAGGCAGAAAAAGACCCTGAAAAGAATTTAGATAGCTAGAACCTAAGAAGTTTTAAAGAACCTAAAAATTGCAAAGTGAAAAAAAAATTAGCTCTGATGTCAGAAAATTGGGTAACTCAGAACTTCAATGAACCTTAATTTTTCCATCTGTAAAATGAGAAGTTTGATCTGAGCCCCTGAGCTCTTTCCAGCTCCAGCTGGATGATTCTATGATTTCTCTAAGTTGAAATTTTCTTACCTGAAAATTGAAATAACATACACCTTGGAGGAAAAAAAAAAAAAGACAAGGTTGGTGCTGGATCAATCAGAGCAAAAAAAAATGTTCAGAAATAGTCAATACAACAGGCTAGGTTTAAGGTTTTATTTTTTATTTTATTTTATTTTAGATAATACATGTACATTCAGTTAGATATATTTCCATATGAGTCAAGTTGAGGGAGAAAAATCAAAAAGAAAACAAAACAAAAAGGAAAAATCATGAAAAAGAAAAAAAAAAAGAAAAAATGGTGACAATAGTGTGTGTTGATCCACATTCAGTCTCCAAAGGTCTCACTCCAATTGTGGATGGTATTTTCTAATCAAATCTTATTGAGATTGCCTTGGATCACTGACTTTCTGAAAAGAGCCAAGTCTATCGTAGTTGATTATCACATAATCTTGTTACTGTGTACAATGTTTTCTTGCTTCTGCTTGCTTCACTCAACACCAACATTTTCAGGCTCTTCTAAAATCAGCCTGTTCATCATTTTTATAGAACACTATTATTCCATTACTTTCATATGCCTCATGTATCCAGCCATTCCTTAATTGATTAGCATCTACTTATTTTCCAATTCTTTGCCACCACAAAAAGAGTTCCTACAAACATTTTTGCACAAATGGCTCCTTTTCCCTTTTTTTATGATCTCTTTGGGGTACAGACCCAATAGTAACATTGTTTTATAACTCTTTGAAAGTTTAGGATTTTAAATGAGACTTCAAACTATCAATTCCAAGCCAGAAATGAATGAAAGGAATCTTATAGAATAAAATCAGAAAATTACTGTGGATTAAAAAAAAAATATGAACTATCCAATTATAGCTTTTCCTCACGAAATTACTTCATTTATAAAACGTTTTGTCCTTGCAACTTTTTGGTAGCCATACCTTTCTTTTCTTCCTTACAAAGACTCATTGTACTCTAGATGCAATCATAATGTGCAACTATAGGTACATTGCAAGAATAGACTTGTCTATCTTCAGTTGTTGGCTAAATAGATCCTAACATTCATTATTTGAAACTGATTCACTAGCCTCCTTGACTATCTTCCACTACCACCAAGAAAGAAAAACATTCAAGAAGATTCTAGAATTATTAAATGATCAAACATGGATTGAACAAGGGCAGATAAAGTAAGGGAGATAGTGTGGTGCTATTTAAAAAAAATCTGGAGTAGAAATGAAAAAGCCTGAGATTCTGTCTTAGCTTTGCCATTTGCTAACTATTTCACCATTTGTGAGTCAAGTCTCTTTTGATCCATTCTATAAACTGAGTTCTGAAAAGTTCTAGCAAGAAAGTGGAGTGAGAGATGAGACAAAGGATTATAGATCATCAACAGTTATTTTGTCTCTATACCTCACATGCAAAGTTGAACAAAAAATAATGCCCCTAGCTCCAAACAAATAGATGTGTAAAATGAAAGAGAAAAAAAAAAGCAACGAAATATATGTGTTGAATGAGCCACCCCCAGACATAAAAAAAGGATCAGGATAATAAAATGAATAAGTAACACTAAAGAAAAAAAGTCCTACCCCATGAACAAATATGACAGAGGACACACAAAACTCAATAAACTCTTTAAAATAAATGAAATAGGGGCTTGCATAAAAAATGATGCATTCATAATAAGAACTTTATCAATGAAACAGACAAATAATACCAAAAGACAATAAAATATGTGACGAAAAATGTGAATAAATCAATGGGATCAATGAAAAATACAATTCTCACAATGGAAAGACAGAGGTGGCAAAAGATAGACATATCAGACAATCAACAATATCTCTTAAGCATTTATAATGTGCCGGGACCCATGCTGAGCACAAAGGGAGCAAAGACAATATTGAAATTGTTTTGACTTCATCAAGTTTAAATTCTACTGAATAATTTCTCTTAGTTACTTCAAACTCCAGCTCCCTAAGTCCCCCCAAAACAACAAAAAAGTATAATTGTAGGTAGGTAGGAAGGTTTCCTAGCCTTATATTTAACTGTATAAGGCCCTGAAAACTAACAGAAGGCAGAATTGTAGAAGGCAATATTCAGTGCTTCCATCATACTGTAAGTCAGAACAGTAGGACAGAATCTCATCTTGGTTTTGTAAATTATTTAACAAAGCTTCATTGATTATATACAAGACTCAAAGCTAGATATGTTGGAAAATAGCAGAATGAATAAAACATAATCCATGATCTCAAGGATTCTACAGTCTTAGAAGAAATAAGACATTGATAATGAAAAAATAACAAATGATAAAAAAAGTGTTGAATGAAAAGTAAAAGCTATTAGTGCTTCAGTATAGCCTCCTTATGCCTCAGTTTATACATCTGCAAAATGGAGATATTAATTCCACCCTTACTATGATGCTTGAGGTGGGGATTACAGAGATTTATTGTACAATGTGTTCCAACTCTCATGATTTTATGCTCTGTGTCATACAATTAAGTCCTAACCCTAAGCCTGAAAATGAGCCCTAACTTCAGAAAAAGGTGGATACTTAATCCATACCTTTGGGTGTGCTAATATTATCTACTACAATTAATAAAATTAATATTCAAATTTTGCAGATTAGAGAGCTAGGAATTATAAAGGTGAATACTGATAGTATTAATATTTATCACACTTCATGCTATATTTATCATGGAATTCCTTCTATAATTTGCAATCTTTTCCTTGTTAGACAAAAGAGAATATAGGTATGGGATAACCAAAGTATACCTCTAGGATCAGAGAAATCATATGAGTCCCTGTCCTTTCAGGAATTCAGGAGTATTGTCTTAGGATGCTGAGAATAGCACATTTATTTTATTATCTTTAACTTGTTCAAATCCCTTATAGTCACTCAATTTACTTCCTACACTGAAAGAACTGAGTTGAAAACTTAATGATTTTAATAATTATACTTTTGATGAGCCCCAGATGATTACAAACCATTCTATAAATTCATATTTAGAGAAATAAGTACTGTGATACATTTACATCATTGGTGCGGCAAAGGTCAGAATCTTTCAGTCTTGCAGAAAATCTAGCAAACCCCAAGTTTGAATCACAAGATTCAATGTTGGGAGAAACTTTAAAGATGAACTATTCCAAAATTCTTATTTGGATTCAATGTGCAAAGAATCATGCAAGCTAAGACAATGCCTGCTCACAAGAAACCTACCTATTCACAGATAGCTTTGGATTATAGAAGGAGCACTGACCTTGGAACTGCTAGGCTAGAATTCAATTTCCAGTATATTTTAATTGTGAAAGTATGAGATAATACCATTACTGAGCCTTGAAGAGATAAGAAATATATGTAGAAAAAGTGCAGCATATGGCATTAACAACACTAAACTTAGGTTTAAGTACTGAGTTTAGCCATGTAAACTATCTTCCTTGGTACCTCATCTGCAGCTATAAGATAAGGAAATGAAACTAGATTTCTAGGGCCTTTTCTAGCCCCAAATAAATGAATTTCCATATGTAAAGTTGATATCATGATCATTTCTCCACCTCATAATCTTATAGCTCTTTTGAATGTCCTTCATTCATTTTTGTAAGCACCTACTATTAGCAAACTTCTCAGAAAGATACAATGACCAGGTTAAACAGAATTGCTACCTTCATGAAGATTGGAATCTAGTCTGATCTAGTTAGGGATAAACCAGAAATTCAGAAAATGCTAATATTATATAAATATTTCATCCATAGTATAATAATGTTAGTATATAATTCATATGTAAGTATAGCTCTCTCTCTCTCTCTCTCTCTCTCTCTCTCTCTCTCTCTCTCTATATATATATATATATATATATATATATATATGTATATATATACATATACATATATATATACATACATATATAAACTGTACACAAAAGTAAATATAAGCATTTTATACACTTATAAATATACACATGTAAATATAAGCATTTTATACACATACATAATATACATGTATGTAAATACATAATGAAATCTAATGAAAATCATGGATTCCACTGCTAGTCATATAAGCAAGTAGGTTGGGGGAGGGGGGGAAGGAAAGACTCCGTATACACTAAAATCTTTTTCACAGAACTTTTTGTTGTAGCAAAGAAGTAGAAACAAAGTTGATGCCCATTGATGAAGAAATGGTTAAAAAATATTGGAAGTTGGATGAATGGATTATTGCTACGTTAAAAGAAATACTAAATATTAAGAGATTAGAGATTCATGGACTTAAATTAATCAATGCAAAATGACATAAGAAGAGCAAAGAGAACAATGATTGCAATAAGATATGATTGCAATAAGATATGTGAAAAGGAAAACCATTACAAAATATTAAATATTAATAATGCAAAATTATAAAGAACAAGCTTGACTTTAAGGAAAATATATAAGAAAATGCTTCTTTCTCTTAAAAGGTGTAGAATATTAAAGTATTTATTTTTAAAATTTTAATAAGTTTATTTTTAATATGCATTCCTTTATCAATCATGTTGGGAGAGAAAAATCAGACCAAAAGGAAAAAACCATGGGAGAAATAAAAAAGCAGAAAAAAGACAAGATGGCGGAGAAGATACACGTGATTTTGTGAGCTCCCTTCTTCCCTCATTACCAATTAGTTAAATCAGCTTCAAAAATAACGCTGGACTGATAGAAACCACAAGGACTGGAAGCAAGAATTACCAGCTGAAGAGAATCTGGAGTTTCAACAGAAAAGGTCGGATCCCAGGGGAGGAAGAAAAAAGGCCAGTGCAGACAGGGTGAGGTACTAGCACACTGCGCCGCCAATAGGGCTAGGGAGAACTCTGGGATTAGAGAAGCCACTGAGATAGAAGAATCTGGCACAGGCTGTTAGCTCTTCTATGCTTATAAAACAGCAGTTCAGAAGAGAAATCAAGCCACTTTAAAATATAAAACCAGCGCCTAGAACCACCCCAATCTGGAAGTGACCTAGCTGTCTGGGGCTTCACCTGGGGGTAGTTAAGAGCTTGAAAAGCGGGGACATAGCCAAAGGCAACATCTAATTCGCAAAGTGCCCGGCTTGGCTGGAGGCTGTGGAACTCAGACAAAGAAGTCCCAAAGAAGTGGAACCTTTGAAATAAGGACCGCGGTTTCTGGGCAGACACTTCCAGTTTGAGCGCAGGGGCTTTTCACTTCAGCTGCTGACATCCACGCCCCATGGGACGCATTGGCTGGGCTTTGTGTTGCCTTTACTGTTCAGTCTTAAACATCAGGGAAGTCTCTAGGACACACAGTGGGGTCCTTCACTGGGCAACCCAAACAGTGCAGCCCCAACCATACTAATCACCCCTGAGGCACTTCCAGGGAGGGGAAGGGGAACTCTCTCCAAGAGCTCTCTCTTAGCTCAGGCGCAGGAGCCACTGCATCCATCCGGTCTGGGAGGAAGCTGGTAAAGAAATAAATAAATAAACTTCTTACCCCAAGGGCAGACCCCAAAATATTTTTTAAATATGAATAAAAAGCTAAAAAGAGCCATTGATTCCTTCTACACAGAGAAGGAGTGGGTTTCCAACCCCGAGGAAGTTAATAGCAGAGAGTCAGCAGATAACAGCTTAAAGGGGAACCATACCTGCCCCCCATCACATAACTCTCTCCTAGAAGAGACTATTAAAAAATTAAGAGAGTTTGAAGAAAAATGGGGAAAGGAAAGAGAAGCAATGTTAGAGAATAACAATGTTCTGAAATTTGAGTTGGAAAAAAAAAGAATTCACAGGAGATTCATGGAAACAAAATTTGTGAATTAGAAAAGGTTAAAAAATCACAAGAAAGTAGGATTTCTGAATTGGAAAAGATAAAAAAATCTCAAGAAAATAGGATTTCTGAATTAGAAAAAGAAAATAATTCTCTAAAAAAATTAGGGACATGGAAAAAAATTCAATAGAGCAAAATAATTCATTTAAAAACTCAATTGTGCATATACAAAAAGGAACTAAAAAATGTGAATGAAGAAAATAACTCATTAAAAATCAGGATGGAATAGAAATGAATTGAGAACCCAAGAATCAGTCAAACAAAACAAAAAAAAAAATGAAAATCTGGAGAATAACATCTACTTACTGGGAAAATCTATAGACCTGGAAAATAGATTTAGGAGAGATAATCTGAGCATCATTGGACTTCCCGAAAACTATGACCAAAAAAAGAGCCTAGATTCTATTTTACAGGAAATCATTAAAGAGAACTGTCCAGAGATAATAGAAATAGAAGGGAAAGTAGATGTGGAAAGAATTCATCGAACTCCTTCTGAAAAAGACCCTAAAAAAAGAACACCACGGAATATTGTGACTAAGCTGCAGAATTACCACACAAAGTAGAAAATCTTGCAAGCAGCTGGAAAAAAAACAATTTAAATACCAATGTGCCACAATAAGGGTTACTCAAGATCTGGCTGCCTCCACATTAAAAGATCAAAGGGATTGGAACCTGATATTCTGAAAAGGCAAAAGATCAAGGATTGCAACCAAGAATAAACTACCCAGCTAAGTTTAGCATTTTCTTCCATGGAAGAAGATAGTCATTCAATGAAACAGAGGAATTCTATTTGTTTCTAAGAAAAAAAAAAGACTTAAACAAAAAATTTGATCTTCATCCACAAGACTGAAGAGAAACAGAAAAAGGTAAACAGAAGTCTTGAGAATTGTATCTCTATTGTGGATATATAGAAAGCCCACATGGATAATTTGATTTTACTGATATAAAAAGGGAGGAGTAGTAAAGGGAAGGGCATAGTATCAGAAAAAGGGGAAGGAGTGATAAAAAGAGGGAAACTGCATCCAGGAAGAGGCATAGAAAATGTACCTTATCTGAGAGAATTTAGAGAGGGGGAGAAACATTGTGTGAATCTTACTCTCATAAGAAGAGGCTCAAAGAGTAAGTAATTGACATATTTGTTTTTTAGAGAATTCTCTCTCACCTCATTAAAAGGGGGGAGAGGAAAAGGGAAAAGGAAAAGGGGAATAAGGGAAGGGACTTGGAAGGAGGGGGAGGGATACTAAAAAAGGGAGGGCTGCGCATTACAAATGGGGTCTATAAATTAAATATTGGGGAAGGGGTTCAGGGGGGTCAAGGGAAAAAGTATAATCTGAGGATAATATGATGGCAGGAGATACAGAATTAGTAATTTTAACTATAAATGTGAATGGGATGAACTTTCCCATCAAATGGAGATGGATAGCAGACTGGATCAAAAATCAGAACCCTACAATATGTTGTTTACAGGAAACACACTTAAAGCAGGGAGATACATACAGACTAAAGATAAAAGGTTGGAGCAGAATCTATTATGCTTCAGGTAGCCATCCTCATCTCAGATCAAGCAAAAGCAGAAGTTGATCTAATTAAGAGAGATAAGGAAGGAAACTATATCCTGCTAAAGGGTAGCATAAACAATGAAGCCATATCAATACTAAACATATATGCACCAAGTGGTATAGCATATAACTTTCTAAAGGAAAAGTTAAAAGAGTTGCAAGAAGAAATAGACAGTAAAACTATAATATTGGAAGATCAAAACCTTGCACTCTCAGATTTAGACAAATCAAACCACAAAACAAACAAGAAAGAAATTAAAAAAGTAAATAGAACATTAGGTATGATAGACCTTTGGAGAAAAGTGAATGGTGATAGAAAGGAATATACTTTCTTCTCAGCAGTTCATGGATCCTATACAAAAATTGACCATATATTAGGACATAAAGATCTCAAAATTAAATGTACGAAGGTAGAAATATTAAATGCCTTCTTCTCAGATCACAATGCAATAAAAGCTACATTCATTAAGAAGTTAGGGGTAAATAGACCAAAAAGTAATTGGAAACTGAATAATCTCATCTTAAAGAATGACTGGGTGAAACAGCAAATTAAAGAAGTAATTAATAATTTCACCCAAGATAATGACAATGATGAGACATCATATCAAAATCTGTGGGATGCAGCGAAAGCGGTAATAAGGGAAATTTTAGATCTTTAGAAGCTTATCTGAACAAAATAGAGAAATTGAAGATTAACGAATTGGGCCTGCAACTTAAAAAGCTAGAAAAAGACCAAATTAAAAACCCCCAACCAAAAATCAAACTTGAAATACAAAAATTAAAAGGATAAATCAATAATATTGAAAGTAAAAAAAAACACACTATTGAATTAATAAATAAAACCAAGAGTTGGTTTTATGAAAAAGCCAATAAAATAGATAAACCTTTGGTAAATTTGATCAGAAAAAGGAAAGAGGAAAATCAAATTTTTAGTCTTACAAATGAAAAGGGGGATCTTTCCACCAAAGAAGAGGAAATTAGAGAAATAATGAGTTACTTTCCCCAACTTTATGCCAATAAATTTGATAACTTAACTGAAATGGATGACTTCCTCCAAAAATATAGGCTCCCTAGATTAACAGAGGAGGAGATAAATTGCTTAAATAATCCCATTTCAGAAAAAAAGAAATAGAACAAGCTATTAATCAACTCCCCAGGAAAAAATCCCCAGGACCAGATGGATTTATATGTGAATTCTACCAAACATTTAAAGAACAACTAGCCCCAACTATTTGAAAAAAATAGGGGATGAAGGAGTCCTGCCACACTCCTTTTATGACACAGACATGGTACTGATACCTAAACCAGGTAGATTGAAAACTGAGAAAGAAAATTATAGACCAATCTCCTTAATGAATATCGATGCTAAAATCATAAATAAGATAATAGCAAAAAGACTTCAGAAAATCATCCCCAAGATAATACACTATGATCAAGTAGGATTTATACCAAGAATGCAGGGCTGGTTTAATATTAGGAAAACTATTAGTATAATTGACCATATTAATAATCATATTAATAAAAAACATATGATCATCTCAATAGATGCAGAAAAAGCATGTAATAAAATCCAACATCCATTCCTACTAAAAACACTTATGAGTATAGGAATAAATGGACTATTTCATAGAACAATCAGGAGCATATATTTAAGACCGTCAGTAAGCATAATATATAATGGAGACAAACTAGAACCTTTCCCAGTAAGATCAGGGATGAAACAAGTTTGCCCACTATCAACATTACTATTCAATATAGTACTAGAAACGCTAGCCTCGGCAATAAGAGCCGAGAAAGAGATTCAAGGAATTAGAGTAGGAAATGAAGAAATCAAACTATCACTCTTTGCAGATGACATGATGGTATACTTAGAGAACCCCAAAGACTCTGCTAAAAAGCTATCAGAAATAATTCAGAATTTTAGCAAAGTTATAGGATACAAAATAAATCCTCAGCATTTTTATATAACACCAACAAAATGCAACAGCAAGAAATACAAAGAGAAATTCCATTTCAAACAAATGTTGAGAGTATAAAATATTTGGGAATCCATCTACCAAAGAATAGTTAGGAACTATATGAGCAAAATTAGGAAACACTTGCCACAAAAATAAAGTCAGATTTAAATAATTGGAAAGACATTCAGTGCTCTTGGATAGGCCGAGCGAATATAATAAAGATGACAATACTCCCCAAACTAATCTATTTATTTAGTGCTATACCAATCAGACTCCCAAGAAACTATTTTAATGACCTAGAAATAATAACAACAAAATTCATATGGAAGAATAAAAGTTCATGAATTGCAAGGGAACTAATGAAAAAAAAGTCAGATGAAGGTGGTCTAGGTGTACCTGATCTAAAGCTATATTATATAGCAGCAGTCACCAAAACCATTTGGTATTGGCTAAGCAATAGACCAGTCAATCACTGGAACAGATTAGATACAAAGGACAAAAAAGGGTACAACTATAGCAATCTAGTATTTGACAAACCCAAAGATACCAACATTAGGGATAAAAATTCATTATTTGGAAAAAAAAACTGTTGGGAAAACTGGAAATTAGTACGGCAGAAATTAGAGATGGATCCACACTTAACACCATATACCAAGATAAGATCAAAATGGGTCCATGATTTAGGCATAAAGAATGAGATAATAAATAGATTAGAGGAACAGAGGATAGTCTACCTCTCAGACCTGTGGAGGAGAAAGGAATTTATGACCAGAGGAGAACTAGAGATCATTATTGATCACAAAATAGAAGATTTTGATTACATCAAACTAAAAAGTTTCTGTACAAACAATACTAATGCAAACAAGATTAGAAGGAAAGTAACAAATTGGGAAAATATTTTTAAAAGTAAAGGTTCTGACAAAGGTCTCATTTCCAAAATATATAGAGAACTGACCCTAATTTATAAGAAACCAAACCATTCTCCAATTGATAAATGGTCAAAGGATATGAACAGATAATTCTCAGATGATGATATTGAAATTATATCCACTCATATGAAAAAGTGTTCCAAATCACTACTGATTAGAGAAATGCAAATTAAGACAACTCTGAGATACCACTACACACCTGTCAGATTGGCTAAGATGACAGGAACAAATAATGATGAATGTTGGAGGGGATGTGGGAAAACTGGGACACTAATATATTGTTGGTGGAGCTGTGAAAGAATCCAACCATTCTGGAGAGCAATTTGGAACTATGCCCAAAAAGTTATCAAACTATGCATACCCTTTGATCCAGCATTGCTGCTATTGGGCTTATATCCCAAAGAAATACTGAGGAGGGGAAAGGGACCTGTATGTGCCAAAATGTTTGTGGCAGCTCTTTTTGTTGTAGCTAGAAACTGGAAGATGAATGGATGAACATCAATTGGAGAATGGTTGGGTAAATTATGGTATATGAAGGTTATGGAATATTATTGCTCTGTAAGAAATGACCAGCAGGAGGAATACAGAGAGACTTGGAGAGACTTACATCAACCAGAACCAGAAGATCGCTGTACACCTCAATGTTGTATGAAGATATAGTCTGATGGAAGGGGATATCTGCAACATAAAGAAGATCCAACTCACTTCCAGTTGATCAATGATGGACAGAAACAACTACACCCAGAGAAGGAACACTGGGAAGTGAATGTATACTGTTAGAACTACTGTCTATCTACCCAGGTTACTTATACCTTTGGAATCTAATACTTAATGTGCAACAAGAAAATAGTATTTACACACATATATTGTATCTAGGTTATATTGTAATACATGTAAAATATATGGGATTGCCTGTCATCAAGGGGAGGGAGTAGAGGGAGGGAGGAGATAATTTGGAAAAATGAATACAAGGGATAATGTTATAAAAAAATTACTCATGCATATATAATGTCAAAGAAAATTTATAAATAAAATTTAAAAAAGAAAGAGAGAGGATCTCTGACCTCAAAGATTCTCAGAATTATAAAGAGAGATTCTTAATGCTGAAGTATTATTCATAGATGAATAGAAATTATTTTTCAAATATCCTTAAATAATTCTCCTACCTGCTTGTTGTCATTACTGAAATTTCATTTGAACACTTTAGAGAATCACAATATTTCACCATTGGGAATGTTCTGAGATGCCATGTATTACACCCATATCTTTAAAAAAAAAAGTGTTGTTGACTCCAATTATAGGGTGAGATTTCTGAAAACAAGAATCATCTTGATTTTCCATTTGTATTCCCAAACCTTAGCATAGTAAGTGACATATAGTAAGCATGTAATATTTTTCATTTTATTAATTCATTCACTCATTTATTCATAAACTTCCTATAATAATACAAACATTGCTTGAAGTCCTCCAATGAAAAAGAACTTGCTACCTCTTGAGGCAGCCCATTTCATTTTGGTTAAGAGATAAAATTTTCTCTACATCAAGCTTCAATCTGCCTCTCTGTAACTTCCACCTTTCAGAGTGTTTCCTGTTGCCTGATCTATGGCTTCACGAGTAGGGTTGGAATGTTCTCCTTTTGCAGACAACTCTCATCAGTCTCTCTCTTTTTTTTTTTTTTCAGAGAAACTGTCGGTGAGAAATAGACTCATTTGGCCCTTTACTGAGAAGCTAAAATAAATGATTGTGTTGCCTTTCCCATTGAGTGAGCAATGTTTTCTTCTTTAAAAAAATAAACATCACTGTCTTTGGCCTGTTTGTTCGGCAGCCTGGGAGGCATAGCTCCAGAGATCAGTCATCAAAGTCCTATTCTGGCAAGCAGAGGCTACGTCCGTCATTCTGCCAGACTACTGGCACAGGTATCGACTGAGTAGCTTTTACCTATTTGACCCCGGAGAAGGAAAGGCAGAGGGAGGTTGTAAGGTAGCTCCTGATCCCAGTCCCTGAACTCTGATACCCCCTCTGAAAGGAAAACTTTAGCACCCACCCTTACCAATTCATCAATCTATCAATCAATAAGAATTTGTTAAGTGCCTGCTGGGTCCCCAGAAGTATAGTAGATACCAGATATACAAAGATAAAAATGATATTTGTTCTTTCACTGAAAGAGTTTATAATATAGTTGGGGGATACAATGTGCAAATATATTGGTATATGCAAATTAGAAAAAAGCTAATTTTAGGAGAAAGACTCTAGTAGCTGAGAAATCTGAAAAGATTTTAGAAATTAGCAGATACTAGATGTAGAAACATTTGTGATGACATCTGAATTTCACCTTAGTTACAAAGCAGGGTCACTTTGGACAAGTCACTTTTCTGAGTTTCAGTGTCTACATCTCTATAATGGTGATAACAATAACAACAACCTCACTTCATTGTCTTGTGAAGATTAAATGAGATCATGTATGAGCCACTTTGCAAATGCTGCAGGGCTATAGAATGTGCTATCAATTAATTGGGTTTCCTCCAGTGGATTGATACTATTTTCTCAGATACTTAATGAGATGATACTATTTTTTTTTTAGATATTTAATCAACTACTTGAAAAGTGAAGAACAGAAATGCTCCTTCCAACAGACACGACTGCAGAGTCCCCATAGGAAATAGGATAGATAAGAAGGCTCCCAAATGTTGCTGCTTGTCTCCATAATTTCTCCCATCCTGTTAATACATACCGAGAGCTTTGTTCCTTTGCCCTGAACTGATTTTGCTAATGTCTCTGGTGTGACATTGAGCAAGTCACTTCCCTCTGAGAATACATTTACTGATGGGTATTAAATGGGTGGGTAGGAGATGGGCAAACTCATTTCCCAAATTCCTTCTAGTTCTAAAATTTTTTGTTTAGCTTTTGAAAGACTCTTGAGTTTAACAACATACATTTATGTTTATAATCCCTTTTAGCCCTGACATCCCATATTCTATGTTCCTTTTTAGCTCTGTCAATCTAGACACTTATTAGCTGTGTGAACCTGGACAAGTCACATCACCTCCTTTTGCCTCAGTTTCCTCAGCTGTAAAATGGAGATAACAATAGCAACCATTTCCCAGGATCATTGTGAGGATCAAATGAGACAATAATAAATAGTGCCAGGCACACTATGTTTTTTGTCCAGTTGTATTCAGTCTTGCCTAATTCTTCATGACCCTATTTAGGGGTTTCTTGGAAAAGTTAATGGAGTACTTTGCCATTTCCTTTTTCAGCTCATCTTATAGATGAGGAAACTGAGGTAAACAGGATTAAATGACTTGCTCAGGGTCAAACTAATAAGTTTCTGAAACCAGATTTGAACTCAGGAAAATTACTTTTCCTGACTCTAGGTCCAGCATTCTATGTATTATGGCACCACATAGCTGCTCTATCACAATGCCTAGTGCCTGGTAAAATATATCATACAGATGTCCTAGAAATGCTTATTTTATTTCTTCTCTTTTATAGATGAGAAAAATGGAGGCCCAGGAATAGTTGAATTACTTGATTTGAGTACACTTTCTCATATACAAAGTATTTATGTAGTCCTTTAAGATTATAAAGTGCTTTGCAAATATTTTCTCATTTGATCCCCTCCACAGCCCTGGAAGATAGGTGCTATTATTTCCCTCATTTTATACATGTTGGAAATGAGGCAGATGGGCATTAAGTGACTTGCCTGGAGTCATATACATAGTAAATGTCTGACCCTGAATTGAACTCAAGTTCTCCTGAATCCAGAACCAGCACTCTATCCACTCAGCAGCCATTATAGTCAGTAAAAGGCAAAATCAGGATTTGAACCCAGGGCTTCTGACTCCATTTCCAACACTACAATGTTCTATGTTGATTCAGTGTGAAGCCATTTTGTTTTGTCAAGAACTTTATCAGTCAAGGTTTTAGGTTGGGCTCTGTCCTTCATTCCTTGGTAGTAGTGAGATGAGTTGGGATGCTTTTAAAATATGTACACTTCTGTTATCAAGATTCACAAAATAAGATCCCTTCTGGCTGCCAAATTCACCTCTCTCCCCCCTTCTTTCCTCCTTCCTCCACCCCTCAACATTTTTGTTAAATCAAGCCCTGATGACATTAAATAAGTTTAGGTTGGGGGGTATGGATCACTTGGGCGACATGGGGCGAAATTGGCTGTTCTGTTTGGCTGCTCAGCTAATCAATGAAATTCCATTAGGGAAACTGACCAAGCAAGATGAGGAATACAGATTTCAGATATTGGGATTTCCTGCTTGACTAGTCGGTCCTTCACATTAGTCTGAGCTAGGGATAAGAGCTCATGGTTAAGGTGCCATGCAGCTTCTAGATTGAAAGGAAAGAAGAAGAAAAGAAGACACTGCCTCATTTGGACTCCCATAGAAAGTGTGTGTGTGTGTGTGTGTGTGTGTGTGTGTGTGTGTGTGTGTGTGTGGACTTAGCGGACACTTTTTATGAATAGAGGAGAAAACAGAGATGGGAACCTGTTTGTCCTGGGCCATTTGTAATAGCTTAGGCTATCTCAAGGACAATTTAGGCTCAAATGCAGGATTGATTAAATATTCATCAGATATCCATTGTAGAACTTCAGGCATGTTCATGTTCTATGAGTTATAGAATCCGGGGATTTGCTTGGATTCTTTCAAGGCTTATATCCAGCGCTATCTCCAATGCAGATTTTTCTCTTAGTACTCTTTGTCTCATCTTCAGCTTAATTTGTAAGTCACTAATTTGCTTACATGACAAATAGTAACAATAATAATAATGATAGCAATAACAACAACAAAAATAGTATTTATGAAATGCCTTGACTTGAAAACCACTTTACATATGTCATCTCATTTGATCTTCATTATAACACTATAAAGTAGGTGCTGTTATCTCCCACTTTATAGATAAGGAAGCTAAAACTAAGAGAGTAGAATGTAAGCTTCCTGAGAAGAGGAATTATTTTTCATTTTTATCTTTGTTATCTCCACTGACTTTCTGAACAAGAACCCCTCTATCCCATATTACTTCATTTTTGTGTATGAATGTGTGTATGTTTCCACCTTGTGTGTAGTGTATGCATGTGTACTTCTAGAGCAAGGCTTTCACCATTTTCTTTGTACTTCTGGTACCTAAGGTGCTACTATGGCATATAGTAAGCAATTTAATTAATACTTTAACTCGAGCATCATCTTCTAGCTTTTCCTGATTATCTCCAAGTACAAAATGTCTTTATTCCCAAGCTATTTTCTATTCATTTTATGTATATATCTCTAAGACGTAAAAATGGAGAGAAAGATAGAGAAGAGAGAAATTGAGATTGGGTTGGAGATAGAGATAAAGATAATAGAGATTAAGATGATAATGGAGATAGAGACGATAGAGAGCGAGACTAGAATATAAAGATAGATATTAAGATAAGGGCAACTGGCTGTTTGTTTAGTGCATAGAATGTTTAGCCTGACATCAGGAAGATTCATTTTTCTGAATCTGGTCTCAGATATTTACTAGCTGTGTGACCCTGGACAAGTCACTTAATTCTATTTGCTTTGTTTTTGTTTTTGCTTTTTTTTTTATCTGTAAAATGAGTTGAAGAAAGAAATGGCAAACCACTTTATTATCTTTGTCCAAAATACTCCAAGTAGAGGTCACACAGTCAGACATGATGAAAAATTACTGAAGAAGACATTAAGATTGTGACAGACATAGAGACAGTAAAGACAAAGGTGGAGTTAGAAATATATACTTGGATCCTTCATTAGAATGTAAGTTTCTGTAGGGCAAGATTATTTAACTTTTGTCTTTATATCTCCAGAGCTGAGAAAAATGTTTGACTAACATAATAATATAATATACCATAATATAACATAATATATGTCATATACCTTGAATGATTAAGTGATAATCTTATTTGATTGATCCCTAACACAAGTCCTTAATTGGACTTTGATTCTGATCCCAGAATGAAATCTATCCTGGATCGCAGAGTGATCCCAGATCCCTGACTTTACTCAATGCATTAGTATATCAAGAAGCTATGTAGGATCAGTATAAGAACTCTAAGAGTTACTACACAATAAAAATTCCCTCTGCCAATGTCCAATGTAAATATTTTATAAATTATAGCTTTAGGTAGTTATCTAAAACACAGAGAGATTTTGTGTCCACCATGATTTTCATGATGGCATTGTTAGAAATATGTTGTCCTGGCATCAAATCCATTTTTATATCCCCCAATGTGTATTATTATCATTAAATTAGGTGTAATTTTTCAATTTCCAGTGCTTTGAAAGGTTATTATATTTTATAATGCATCTTTATGTCTGATCTTTCATTTTTCTTCACTATTTCCACTGTCAGAGGAATGGAAGTTCATTTCATAGAGAAGGAAACTGAGGCCCAAAAAGAAAGAAGTGACATATAAGGTCATATGACAAGCTCAAGACCAAGCGGAATTGGAACTCAGACCTCTTGACTTCTCCCAGTGTACTTCATGGATTCTCCACTCTTTATCTAGGAGTTTTTGAATGAATCTTTAAGTCTTTCTCTATCTCAGGGCATGTTTACAATTGAGAAGACAAGGGAATTAGATTCACACAAGAAACCCAAATCTCAGACTATTGGAGAAAGGCAAAACAAATAGAAACTGAGGCTTTGTTTCCATTCTTTTTATACTACCAGCTGTTTGCAGGGAGCAGATGTGCTGAACAGCTGGAAGTCTGCCACTCTGACATGTGCCGTGGAAGGCCTGCATTTGGAAGAGCCATTAGGCACACTTCTTGTTGGATTTGGACCTATTTTGGTCCTTGGCAGTTTCCTGTATTAGCAAGCATTCTCTTCTGAGCTCCTAAAAGTGCATTAGAGCTGCATCTCACTAGATAGCATTTCTATAGCAAAACCCATTACTACCTCTCTGCATGACTAATGATCCCCAAGCATTCTGATATGATTATGTCCAAATCCTCTGGAGTATTCTAAGATTTTTACCACCTTTAAAACTATGACCTTAAGCACCTATAGGAACAAGACATTCTATAACTCCCATTCCAATTAAAGATAGAATTAATTTTTGTCACAGTGTAGATATACTTGATTATGACTTGAAGTCATGATTTCATATCCAGCCTCAAACACTTATCTTCTGCCTACTTCAGTTTCATCAACTGTAAAATGGGAATAATAATAACACCTACATCCCAGATTTCTTGTGAAAATAAAATGAGGGATCTGTAAAAAGTTTTACCAACTTTAAAGTGCCATATAAATGCTAGTTAATATTATTAATTGTTCTTTCCCTCTCCTTGTCTCTTTCTCTATCTTTTTCTCTCTCTGATTCTTTCCTCCCTCTCCCTCCTTCTCTAACTGTCTTTGTTTCTGTCTCTGTCAAATTCTCTCACTTTGTCTCTCTCCTATCCCCTCTCTCTCTCTCTCTCTTATCTCCTTTCCCCCTCTGACTCTGTCTCCCTTTCCCACTCCCTCTCTGTCTGTCTCTGTGTCTCTCTCTTATCTCCTCCCCATCCCATTTCTCTCTTATCTCCTTTCCCCTTCTCACTGTCTCCTCTCCCTCTGCCTCTCTGTCTCTTTCTTTTTTAATCTTACTTCTATGATTCTCCATTTATTTTTCTGAGGAAAATAAAATTATATAGCTCAGTATAAATTATTTAAAAAGAGGTTTTGTTTGCTTGTTTGTTTTATTCTTAACAATTTTATCATTTTCCTAGCAAGTTGGGTCTGATAATCCAAGATGTCACACAAAAGAATAATTGTAACAGTAGATAGTGAACTTCCAGTCACAAGTTTTTTTCCCTGCAACCTGTTAAGGTCATCATTTTTATTTTTGCTTTGAGTAAGAAGGTGGCCAACAGGCTCTGTAAGACCTCTTCCATTTCTGAGGTGCTATGCTCCTATAAAAGTTCCAGTGTAGTGGGTGGTTACCCAATGGTGAATCATTTAGCAGCGTGAGACATTATCTTTTATTTGGTTGGTAAATCGGATTGTTTGAGGATTTTTTTGGGTCTATTTTAATATAAACTGTACCCACACCAGATTTAGTACCCAAAATTTTCCTAGACTCAATATCAGTCTTATTCAATAATGTTATTGAGTCATTGATGATGAAAATGCATACAAAGAGTATAATTTGAGATCATTATCTCGGTCACTGATCTTAAATTTGGTTTATTTGGTTAAAGACCCATTCCTAAATTTTTATGGACAAAGAAACATAATTCACTGTTTCTTTATATGTAAAATAAGAGGCTGACCCAGAGGGTGTTGGGAGTCATTTCCTAATCAAAAATTCCAAATCTGCCAATTTTTGATATTCTATTGTATATTTGTTTATACATCCATCCATCTATCCATCTATCCATTCATTCACGCATGCATTGATTATTTATCCATTCATTCATTTGTTTGCGTATACATGTATGTATGCATATACATGTATGTATTGGAACAGAGTGAGCCAGATAAGATAGACACATATTGGATAGAATGTGCCTTACACAACTCAGAGTATCAGCTTTGCCCCTTAAACTTACTCCTCTCCCTTGACTTAACTATTACTATAAAGATTAGCCTAGTCATTCAGGCCCTCAGTTTTAGAGCCAAAGTGAAATCTTCACTCTCACTCATTCCACAAACCATTCTCTAAATCTTATTGTTTCTGTTATCTCAAAATCTCCCTCATCTGTCCCTGTTTCTTCACTCATGTCACCATTGTGGTTCAAATCTTTACTTCCTCTCCCTTCGACTTCCACAGCTGACTCCTATTTGATTTCTTTGTCTAAAACCTCTTTTTTATCCAATCTGTTTTTAAAACAATTGTCATAAAGTGCTTCTCAATTCAATAAACTCTAGTGATCCCCCATTGTTTCTAGAATAAAAAAATATTTTGTCATCTGTATTTCATCTTTTTGAAAATTTATATCTTTTGAATAACTTTAGTATGTGCAATAGTAGATATATAGGGATAGTGACTGATTCCAGATGATAAAACTTCTTTTTAAACATATTTTTATCTATTTAAAACTAAATACAAAATAAGAAAAAGAAAAACAAAATAGAAAAAGAAAAACAGAAAAGGAAAATAAAAAAAGGAATCCAAAATAAAACATTGTCATGTACCAGGCAGAATATCAGGGAGGATTCAAAATATGTAACAATAAATGTCCAGTGCAAAAAAGCAAATATAATAATAAAAGAGATTATATATTTATGGCTGTCCATCTTTTCTTTGTTTCCTTATGGGTTCTTCTTTTGTTCTTTGTTCTGCAATTTTTACTTTATTCTTTTTTCCCCATTTCATCCCTCCCATCTCCCTGAAGCAGGCTAATGTAAAATACAGATATATTTACACAAACACACACACATATTCACATATATTTCCACACATATAAGCATATCTATCTATACACATACATGCATATATACATATATGCATATGCATTTACACATATGTAGACATGCATCTAAAGCAATATTAATATGGCTGACATATAATGTAGATTTCTCTTTTGGTTTAATCTTTGTTTGACTTTGTCTGGGATTAATGGTTACTAGCCCTATTTTTTTCTAAAACATTCTACTCTTGATCCTTGTTAGTGTTACATGTGTCTCTCATTTAATATCCCTGCTAACTCTTCTTATTTAATTCTATTCCTTAATTTACCTTGCTATTACTTAGTCTCATCCTACTCTGGATTGCTCCCTTATCCCTTATCTTTTCTCCCTATGTTTTCTTTTCCTCTTTATTCTAATCTATACACTTTATCCCTAACTGGTAAAATCTAAGCACCTTTCTGTGCCCCAATTTGTCCAATGTCATATTTTCCCTCCCTCTTGATCCCCTTCCCACTAATTTCCACCCCTTGTACCACTGTCATAAATTTACACACGTTTCAATACTCCCACCTTATCCTATTCTCTTCCCCCTTATTTCATTATAGATTTTGGAAGTACACCCTCAAAAATCTATAAAGAAATAAGGAATAAGAAAATGTTTAACTGTAATGTTCTTTTCTCTAAAATTGTAATCATTCTCTGGGTGCAGGTTTCTTGGGGAGATTCTGAGAGCAGCCATTCCCCAATATGAATACGTTTTCTTCAGAACTACCAGTCCTCCTTTCCCTTTTAATGCATCTATGTTGGTTCTTCTTCTGAACTTTATTTGTATAGCATAATTATCATTTTTACCTTTTCTTGGCTTTTTTAGAGTCAGAACATACTTAGCTTTATGCCAATTTTTATTCTGAGCTACTCAATTACTGATGATTATATTTCAATGTAAAAAGAAAAAGAAACCTAAACAATTTTCCTTGTTGAGAAACTTGTAATTAATCTTTGATGTTGGCTCTTAATTAAATAATTAAATGTTAATTTTTTTTTTTTTTTTTTGAGTTCAGATTTGGTTGAGACAAAGTCCTAAAAATCTGCAAGTTTATTGAAGGTCCATTTTTCCCCCATTAAATATTGGGTTTTTGCTGGATATAATATTTTGGATCACAAGCCTAGTTCTTCTGACTGCTAGTATATATTATTCCCGGACCTGTGGTCTTTTACTGTAGCTATTGATAAATCCTGTATAATTCTAATAGTAGCCCCAGAAGACTTGAATTGTTTTTTGTTGTTTATTGTAAAATTTTCTCTTTGATCTGGGTGCTCCTAAATTTAGCAATGACATTCCCATGTAGTTTTCTTGCAAGATCTCTTTGAGGTTATGATCCATGGATTTTTCTATTTCTAGTTTCACCTCATGTCATAACTATCTATAATTTTCTTTGATTATTTCTTGTATAATTGTATCAAGACTCTTTTTTGGTCATTGCTTTCAGGTAGTCCAATTATTCTTAAATTTTCTTTTTTTGATCTGGTTTTTAGATCTGTTATTATCATAAGATGTTTTACAATCAGTTCTATGTTTTCATTTTTCTATATTTTGTTTGCCATTTTGTGGTCTCTTATAGCTTCAGTGGCTTCCCCTTGCCCAATTCTAATGTTAAAAGAAGTACATTCTTCTTTAAATCTCTTTATCTACTTTACTAGTTGTTGTGTATATGTCTGATGACAAAAGGAAAGTTTACTGCTGCAAACATCAATGTTGCATAGGAACCTGGAATGTAATAAGATCTATGAACCAAAGTAAGTTGGATATGATCAAAAAGGAGATAAAAAGATCTTCAACTGGGTCAAAGACAGGATTTGAACGTGAGTCATAGAGTTTGGCAGGCAGGACTCCAAGGCTTGCCTGAGGTTCGCTGTGATACATCATCTTCCCCAAACTTTTTATTGCCTGGATTAGTGATTGCCAATTTTTTTTAAATTCTGTAACTTATAAATTTAAAACTTGAGTAGATATCCTCAAAAAGTGAATATCTACTTAACTATATATTATTCAATATGGTAGATAAAAGAAAGCATGGTGTAATAAAGTACCTAATCATCCTGGATTCCAGGATGAACATGATTTCAAGTCCTGAGTCTGACAAATATTGTCTGTGACACAAGCTATTTAATGTTACCTTTCTCTAGGCTACTTCTCAAAGATTAGCTACAAAGGACTTGCAACTTTATGTGGCAAAAGATGTTTGGGGAGGGGAGGATTCTAAAGAAGATGGTGGAGTAGTTCAGAAATTGTTAGCATCTCAACCCCTATATTTTTTCTATGTCATTTTCTACCCTTCTCAATGTTTACCAATACAACTCTTCATTCTTCTATATACTTGGGTCCCTTGTCCTTTGCATTTGCCTACTTTAGTTTTGAGTTGCTCCCACCATCATCTTTCTCTGCTCTTTTCATGCCTCCAAATGATTCTGAAGGACATCACACTCTGAGGGACAAGCAAATGAGGCAGCCTATTCAATCATTTTAGTGGATGATGTTCACTAAAATTTTATGCACCTAAATCTCAACTTGGACCTTTTTGCTGCAGAGCAAGCCATTTTTTTCCTAATTGATTATCTTGTACGTATTACAGAAGCTATCATAAAACATCTTTTATGTCTTTTAAGTTCCCTATCCCAATATATCTTCTATCATTCAGGAAAGAATGTTACATATATTTTTGTTAGAGGGCAGGAAGGGGGCTCTTTCACTCTTATTTCTGAAAAAGAAAAATCCCTCTACCTGGGATCCTCTCTTGTGACAAAAGAAAAAAGAAACAACACTTGATACAATGAGCTTCATTGATAATACATACAACATTCTGTCGTAGTGGTCCTGTATTCTCAATTGTGATGAGATGACAAATTAAATTTCTCCTGTTGTTCAAAACAAGTAGCTCCAGTATAAATGAAGATAGTGAGTCAAAACTGAAAGGAATCTCAGTTGTGTATATATCTGGTGACAAAAAGAAATTTATTTAGATATAGGTTCTTTCTAGTAATATTTTCATTTAAATTTCTACTGTAATAATATTTTAAATTTACCTATTTCAATTTGTATCATTTCATACATTTTTCATAGTTCTCAGAATTTCTTATATTTTTATTTTTTGTGCCATATTATTCCATTACATTAAGTAGCACTTTTTTCTCCTACTTTTTCTCAGTATATGGGAATCTATTTTGTTTCTAGTTCTTTATTACAAAGATGCTCCTTTGAATATTTTGGTTTATGTCAGTCCTTTGTTCCTATTTTTTTATACTTTTTTTAATTTAGAATTTTTTCCACAGAATATATGCATGAGTGATTTTTTTTATATTATCCCTTGTATTCATTTTTCCAAATTATCCCCCCCTCCCTCCATTCCCTCCCCCCGATGACAGGCAATCCCATACATTTTACATGTGTTACAATATAACCTAGATACAATATATGTGTGTACATACCATTTTCTTGTTGCACATTAAGTATTAGATTCCGAAGGTATAAGTAACCTGGGTAGATAGACAGTAGTGCTAACAATTTATATTCACTTCCCAGTGTTCCTTCTCTGGGTGTAGTTATTTCTGTCCATCATTGATCAACTGGAAGTGAGTTGGATCTTCTTTATGTTGAAGATATCCACTTCTATTAGAACGTTTGTTCCTATTTTTGACTTGCAGGTGTATGACCAAAAGTACAGTGGCAGAATAAAATAATATAGTCATTTTATGCACTTTTTTATTTAATGAGAAAGGATGGATATTTGATCTTTCTATAGCTTGTGCAATCATAGAAAATAAATGCTCGATAACATAGTAGAGGAAGGAAAATGTTCAGTATATTAACAAAATACATACATCATTCCACACACTGCCATTCCTTTACAAACTGTCAAGTTTTCTGAATTGGAAGGAAAGCTGGCCACTGGCTGGGTGAACACTGGCTGGCCACATCTCTGGAGTCTCTTAATAAAGTAATTCTGATAGCTCTGGATGTTCCTCCAGCCAAATCCAAACAGTGAAATATTTCAAGGTTTCTAAGGTATGGAACAACCTTGTGAAGTAAGACTGATATTTGCACCTTTATCAGAGTGAAATAGAGGAATAGAGATATTTTCTAATCTCTTTGCCCATCTCCCCCATGCCATGGGTTATAGCACATATACATGCTCTATTCACCCAATAGGAGATATTTAATTCATCAGTTGAGACACTGAGAGAGAGAATTTGAGGTACAATGAAGATACATCTAACAGGGAACAGTATTGGTAAACTGACATAGAGAGGAGCAACATTCTAGGAAGAAAGCACTCCACAGAGAAAAACTCTTAGTAGCAGAAAAGAGAGATGACTATAGACTCAAGATAGAACTAACCTTGAAATTTGAGATTTGAAGTGTGAAGGTACAGTACCTCACATATAATTATGGCTAGGGAAAGAGAGAGAGGGTATAATAAAGTTAATATTTTGAAAATTGTTTTCTAGATGAGAATGAAACAACATGAGAATTGGGATCAAAATTCCCCTTCAAACTAGAGATCATTATTGATCACAAAATAGAAAATTTTGATTACATCAAATTAAAAAGCCTTTGTACAAACAAAACTAATGCAAACAACATCAGAAGGAAAGTAGCAAACTGGGAAAACATTTTTATAGTTAAAGGTTCTGACAAAGGTCTCATTTCCAAAATATATAGAGAGCTGACTCTAATTTATAAGAAATCAAATCATTCTCCAATTGATAAATGGTCAAAGGATATGAACAGACAATTTTCAGATGATGAAATTGAAACTATTTCCACTCATATGAAAGAGTGTTCCAAATCACTATTGATCAGAGAAATGCAAATTAAGACAACTCTGAGATACCACTACACACCTGTCAGATTGGCTAAAATGACAAGAACAAATAATGATGAATGTTGGAGGGGCTGTGGGAAAACTGGGACACTGATGCATTATTGTTTGAGTTGTGAATGAATCCAACCATTCTGGAGAGCAATCTGAAATTATGACCCAAAAGTTATCAAACTGTGCATACCCTTTGATCTAGTAGTGCTACTACTGGGCTTATATCCCCCAAAAAATACTAGAGGGAAAGGGACCTGTATGTGCCAAAATGTTTGTGGAAGCCCTTTTTGTAGTGGCTAGAAACTGGAAAATGAATGGATGCCCATCAATTGGAGAATGGTTGGGTAAATTTTGGTATATGAAAGTTATGGAATATTATTGCTCTGTAAGAAATGACCAGCAGGAGGAATACAGAGAGGCTTGGAGAGACTTAAATCAACTGTTAAATCAACTGTTGCTGAGTGAAGTGAGCAGAACCAGAAGATCATTATACACTTCAACAACAATACTGCATAAGAATTCATTCTGATGGAAATGGATATCGTCGACAAAGAGAAGATCTAATTCAGTTCCAATTGATCAATGATGGACAAAATCAGCTACACCCAGAGAAAGAACACTGGGAATTGAGTGTAAAATGTTTACATTTTTGTTTTTCTTCCCAGGTTAATTTTTACCTTCTGAATCCAATTCTTCCTGTGCAATAAGAAATTTGGTTCTGCACACATATATTGTATATAGGATATACTATAACACATTTAACATATATGGGACTGCCTGTCATGGGGGGGGTGGAGGGAAGAAAGGGAAAAATTGTAACAGGAGTGAGTGCAAGGGATAATGTTATAAAAATTACCCATGCATATGTACTGTCAAAAAAAAGTTATAATTATAAAATAAAAAAAATATTTTAAAAACTCCCCTTCACACCCCTCATTTCATATTACATTTTAGCTTTATTCCCTTATTTATCCTCTTTTCACAACAAGGCCAATCCCTCTACATACACACACACACACACACACACACACACACACACACACACACATATATATATATATATATATATATATACATATATATATATATATACATATATATATACACACAATTTAATTTACATGAGCTAGAACATATTATAGTTTAAATGTCATTTGATTAATTAAAAAAAGGTTAATGAGTCCTAATAACTATGTAGTTCAAATTTTCTATTCTCTCTTAATTAACAATTTTAGTTAGTTACATTCTTCTGAACTTAATGTATAGTGATTCTATAAAAAAAAAAATAGAGATGAGACAGTAGTAGCATATTATCCAGGAAAAACAAAAATCCTTTGGGAAATTTGGAGAATCAGAGCATTTCAGAGCTGTAAGGAACCCAAGAAATCCCTTATAAGTAACTATGCAGCCCCTACTTAAAAGACTTCAGTGATGAAAAGATCAGTATCAATTAAGGAAGATATCAGGATCCAGATTCTAAGGTGTATTAAAACACTCCAAACATGTAATTAAAAGTTATAATAATCCTAGATAGAACATTGAATTTGAGGTTAAAAATATGGGTTCTAAAGAGTTTCTTACTTTACCTCACACATTGAGGACTTTGTCTTTTTGGTGGGTAAAACAGTCCCTTTTTTCTTATTTACCTGCTATAAGGTTTAAGGAAGAGGTAGCATATGTTGCTATACATTGGAAAATTCTGCAAAAATATGACAGGTAAAGGTGGGAGTTATTACTATCAGATTAAAGAATCATAAAATGTAAGAACTGTAAGGGATTTGATTATACAAAACTATACAAAACACTAGAGCCTAGATCTTAGCATTTTGAACGAGCACATGCATTTGGAAGAATTTAAGAAAAGTATAAAGGAGAAAGAATGATGCTGAAGGAAAAAATACTTTTAGTCTAAGAAGAGTACTCATTTTGGATGACTCAATGGAAAGAGCAATAGATTTAGAATTCAAGGATCTAGGATCTATACAAAACTGCTACTCAATACCTGTATTCCTTAGACAAATTATTTAATCTCATGGTTAAGGATACATATGGGGAGGATTCTAGGAATATGGCAGAAGTAAATTGGTAAATTTCAAGCTCGCCAGATTTCCCCACAAATAGAAAAAAATTGTGCTTCAGGGAGAACAAAGACTATTGAAAAATCAAGAAAATTTGGGGCAGAACTTAAATCCTTCAGGTACAATCTGAGAAAATCTGAAGAAAGATCAGGGGCTGGGGATTAACTCTTGTAAAATACAAATACCTCTTGGCTAGTTCTGTAGAAACATCAAGTGGGGACCTGGGGTGGACAAAGTGTGAAACTTTCACTTCCTGGATAGTGTGTAAAATTAGGTTCTGAGTCCAAGAAAACTGATGGAAGCTCAGCTGATTAGGAACACCAGGTTCAGCTGTGCTGTTGTGATATAGCCTGAACAAGAAGGATGAATCTGCTCACCCATGATTGCTGAAGGCAGTGGAGTGGGGGCACTGCTTGCTGCATACACTTGATAGAGAGTGGAGCTTTTGGTTTGGGGTTCCAGGTCAAACGGGAGAGCTCAAGTGAAGGTAAAAGCATCATTCCCCCATCCCATGATTAGAATTAGAAATACTTACTAATACCTCATACACACACACACACACACACACACACACACACACACACACACACACACACATATATATATATTACAATGAACTGGCAAAGAAGAAAGAACTCTACCATAGAAATATACTATGGGAATAGGAAAGATAGAGGTTCATCTTCAGAGGAGGACACTGAAGTAAAGAGTTTCTTCTACTCCAAAGAATACTGTGAAATGGCTCCTTGCCCAGAGAGAATTTATAGAGCTCAAAAAATAATTTAAAAATCAAATAAGAGACATTGAGGAAAAACTAATAAGAATACAAGGAAAACAAGAAGATTATGACACCTTTAATTGTCATATTTTTGGAGAATATTCCAACATATATGACCACATGCTATCTCTTCCTTAAACTTTATAGCAAGAAAATAAGAAAAACAAAGGGATTGTTTTACACAACTAGAAAAAAAAAGATACAGAGGCTCAAAGATAAAAAAAATTAATTCTTTGAAAATTAGAATTTGGCAGGGGGAAGACAGTGAAGGTATGAGAGACCAAGAAATAATAAAGCAAATTCTAAAGAATTGAAAAAAAAAAAAACCAGAACAGTATGTGGAATGTCTTATAGAAAAACTCATTAAACAGAAAACAATTTGATTTAGTTTATACATTTGCAGTCATATGAAACATTTCCACATTAGTTATGTTATAATGGAAAATATAGACTAAAAAAACCACAACAGTCCAAGAAAAACAAAAATGCTTTATAAATATGCTTTGATCTCCATTCAAACTCCACCAGTTCTTTCTTGAAGGTAGATAGCATTTCATCCTTCTGAATGATACATTCACAGTGATAATTATTAATGTGCATTTCCCTCTATCCACCTTTTGCCCACTATTTATCTTTTTCTATATATTTTTTACCTTTCTCTCCTCAAAAATTCTTTGTTTTTAACCATTATCTTTCCCAATCTCTTTCTTCCATTAATCTCTTTTTCTCTTTTTCCCTTCCCTCATATTTCCCTGTAGGATAAAACAGATTCCTATTCCAATTAAATGTGTACATTATTACCTCTTGGAGTCAGGTTCAAGAGTAAGGGTCAAGTGTTTCCTACTGCTCTACCTCCCAGTTTTCCCCTCCACTATAAAAAATTCTTTTTTCTTATCTTAGTAGGTTCCTTTTTCTCATCTCTTAATTTCATTGGGTTGATAATTAGATCACACTTGTGCTCTCTATATTCCTTCTAACTGCTCTAATTAATGATGAAGTCCTTAAAGGTTATAAGCATCAACTTCCCATGTAAGAATGTAAGCAATTTAACTTTATTGAATTGCATATGATTTCCCTTTCTGTTTACTTTTATATGCTTTTCTTGAGTCTTGTATTTGAAAAGCAAATTTTCTTTTCCAATTTTCATTAGGAATGCTTATAACTCCTAAAATTCATTGACTATTCATTTTCTTCCTGAATGATTATACTTAGTTTTGCTGAAAAAGTGATTTTTTATTGTATTATTAGGTTCTTTGCCATCTGGAATATCATATTCCAAGCCCTCTGATACTTTAATGTAGAAGTGGTTAAATGTTATGCTATTTGGACTGTAGTTCCAGGATGTTTGATTTTTTTTTTTTACTTTCTGGATGCTTGCAATATTTTATGTTTGATCTGGAAGCTCTGAAATTTGACTACAATATTCTTGAGAGTTTTTATTTTGGAATCTCTTCCAGGAAGTGATAAATGGGTTCTTTCCTATTTTACTTTCTAGTTCCAGGATATCAGGGCACTTTTTTTTTTTTTGATATCTTTTTGAAATGTCACATGTAGGCTGCTTTTATTCCATTGTCTTTTTCTGAGTGTGTGTTTTGATCTTCCTTGTCATCATAGTAATATTCTAGGGTCATATTCTTTTTTATTGTTTTCTAATTTTTTCCAGCTTATTTCTTGATTTTTAACCTTACATGACAAAATTGAACTTTGCTCCCAGGTTAAAAGATTGCTTTCCCAAGCTTCAGTGAGTTTTTTTTTTTTTTTACTTCTGCTTTTATTGCTGGGAGAGGGTCTCTATAAATTTTATTTTGGGAGTCTATAAATCTTCAGTTCTTCCAAGGTAGTAGGATCTAAGGAGAGGTGTGGTCACTGCTATTCTGGCACTTTTTACTAGGGTCTTTGATCATGTCATCTTTGATTTGAGTGTCAGCAAAGAGTTCCCTGTAATCTCCTTTGACCCATTGGCTGACCCCTTTTTATCATCTGTTATCTGGGAACCATGAAAATCATCAATTAAAGTCATCAGTAATTCAATCACTTCTACACCTGTTGCTGACTTCCTACTAGACTATATTCCACTAAAAGCTAATCACCTAGCACTACATGATTCGGAGGGGAAGATTAATCACATTTTTCTCCCTTTCATGTAAAACTATGGGTGAACTAGATTGTTTCTATGGTCTCTTCTAGTTCCCAATTTATGATGCTATAAACCTTTGAAGAAGAAAAGGATTGAGGAAGAGAACTAAATAACAATGTAGCTATTTAAAGTAATAAGAAAAGTTAAATAAAATCCATTGGTAAGCCAGTACAACAGATTAATGAGAAAAGAGGAAATGTATTTGATGTTGCTTTCAAATTGTTGAGAAATGGGGAAATATGTTATGGTAGCCAAGTTCTTAAAAACTGATAAAATGCTTTTCTGCAGTTGCAAAATCCACTAGCAGTTTTAATGAGAAGGCACTGAAGATATTCATTGTTGAAAAAGAAGAATTTGACAATGAATTGTCATTGAAAATGAAATGTTTCTATTTTTGCAATGGTGAAATTTACACTAGCTATGTTGAGTTTTCAATAATAGGTTTGTATTCTTTCTAGAAAGTAAAAGTTCCCAAGAAACATCTCTATACACTCCAGGAAAATTAAATGGGCAAGGGAGAGAGAGAGAGAGAGAGAGAGAGAGAGAGAGAGAGAGAGAGAGAGAGAGAGAGAGAGAGAGAGAGAGAGAGAGAGAGAGAGAGAGAGAGAAGGAGAGAGAAAGAGAGAGAGAGAGAGAAAGAGAGAGAGAGAGAGAGAAGAGAGAGAGAGAGAGTCAAACAGAGAGACACAAACAGAAACACATAAAGAAAGGGCACAAACAGAGAGAAACCTAGAAAGAGACAGGGAGAGACAGAGAGTGACAGACAGAAATAGACAGACACAGGCATACTGAGAAGAAGATGGAGAGACAGACAGAAAAAATGAAGGTGGAGAGAGATGGAGAATACAAAAGGAGAAAAGAGAAAACAAGAGAAGAGGAGAAAGAAAAACATAAAATGAGAGGAGAAAAATGATATGAAAGCATAAGAAAAGAGAAAGAAAGAATGGAAAGTAGAAGAGAAGAGAGCTAGAATGCATAAAAATCTGAAAGAAAAAGCATATGAAGACATAGAAGTGAATCAAAACATATATCAATAGGTTGGATCATGGAATAATGTTGCAAATATGAGAGAAAGAAGAAGGCATTCTCTGTTAGTGATGGATACTTCAGTTATGCAGATATCTGCTGGAGCTAGTTCTCTGTCCAAAGCAGAGTAGATGCTAATAACTTTTTAACTTGCTGTAATGATAATTTCTTCCTTCAAAAGATAGAAAAACTAGCAAGGATTAACTTTATTCTGGATCTGATTATCATAAATGGGAAGCTGAAATTAAGAAATAATGGAAATCTGAAACAAAAAATCAGAATCTTTTAGGGGGAGTAAATATTCCCTTTAAAATATTTTATAGATATATTTTGATTTTATATTTCCTACTTTTTCCTCATGGGCATCTAGTTAAGGATAGAGGGATAGACTCAGAATCAGGACGTCTTATCTACCTGAGTTGATATTTGCTTTGACTCTAGAGAATTAACTTTACCTTATTTGACTCAATTTCCCCATCTGAAAAATAAGCTGCAGAAGGAAACGGCAAACTTGTCCAGTATCTGTAACGAGCTGTCGTCTCTAGAAGCTGCCGGATCACTCTCTGGGAAGAGATCTGCTGTGTCTTCTACTCAAATCTCTCCGACAGATTCTTCTTCCTGTAACGAACCGTTGTCTCCAGGCAGTTGCTGTTAACTCTTGTCCAGAGAAGTGACTTCCCTTCCTGCAGAGAGCCCCGTCAAGCCTGATGCAATTCAGAGTCTTTTTTTTATCTCTGGGAGTCCTCTCTTTTATTCTCCCAGAGAATGGGCATGGGATAATGCAAGGGCTTCTGGGAAGAACCACCTCAGCCAATGAGCCTGCTCCTTCCATCAAGTCAACCTGAGTTCTCACCTTGTAATTTTCCAACCTGAATTCTCACCTTGTCACTATCCAGACAACCCGAGTTCTCACTTAGTAATCCTAACATCTCCCCCTTTCTTTTGATTTAGAAAATAGGACAGTCATGACCTTGAAACATAAATCCATCAATATGGGAAGTATTACAGATAATTACATAAATGACCTTGAAACATAAATCCATCAATATGGGAAGTATTACAGATAATTACATAAATTACATAAGCACATAGTAACATAGTAACGTAACACATGCTAGAAGTATATAACATAATCATAAATTGAAAATTTATAAATGTCCATAAGTCCATTGTCCATTAGTCTCATCTTGTGTGAGGAAGTCCAATGATTCCTGATGGTTTTTAAAGTTCTTTAACAGTCTTCTTATTATCCATGCTCTTTCAGTGTCAGATGTTTCTTAGATCTTCTCCTTTATTTTGAGGCCTTTCTCTTTTTCTGTCTTTCTCTGATGGACAAGGCGAATATGACTTGTTGGCACCCATCTGATTCCTTCTCCTGCTGAAGAAATACAAGCAAACCCTCTCCCCCAGGCAGTTAACCTATCTGGTCCCTTCCATTCACCACTTTCTGGATCTCTCCACATCACCTGGCGATTATCTAAGGACAGTGGAGCTGCTCGCACTGGACACTGCCCTTCTGGTGGGTTATAAAACCTGTCTGCCGGAGCCAGTGCATCTTTGTCAAAAATTAGAAAATTAATGGTATAGAGAACTAAATTTAGAAGTTCTCTAGGGTTACCTGTGGCTCCTTCTCCAGGCCGATCTGCTCTCTGGGCCCAGTGCTGTCTCTTTTATCCTCCCAGAGAATGGGCGTGGGATAATGCAAGGGCTTCTGGGAAGAACCACCTCAGCCAATGAGCCTGCTCCTTCCATCAAGTCAACCTGAGTTCTCACCTTGTAATTGTCCAACCTGAATTCTCACCTTGTCACTATCCAGACAACCCGAGTTCTCACTTAGTAATCCTAACAAGTATCTTTTTCAAGAAAAAAAATAATTATGGGATAGTGAATATTTTCTAAACAACCAATATTTTCCTCTGTAACTATTCCTTTATCACTCAGAGAGAGCCATTCCACGTAATAAATATTTTTAAGAAGAGAAGGTATCAATATGAATCAGCAAATTTAAGCACTAAAACATTGAAAAAGCCTTAACATTCTATACAGTGTTCTATATTTATAATTTAAGTGCTTTGCATATCTTTATTTAAAGGTCAATCATTAAAATAATTTTGGCAGTCTCTTGCCATCATTTTGTGGTGATTGTTTCCTCTATTTATATTGATTTAATTATTGTGTATATATTTTCTTGGTTTTACTTGCTTCACTTTGAATGAGCTCCTGGAAGTCTTTCCATACTGCTCTGTAGACATCATATTTGAAATTTTTTACCAAACAATAGTATTCATTTACTGCAAATCATTTAGCCATTCTCCTGATGATGAACATTAACTTTGTTTTCAGTTCTTTGATATTACTCAAAGTGATACTATAAATATTTTGATGTCTAAGGGACTTTTCTTTTTATCAATGATCTCTTACCTACGAGTGGATTCTTTGGGTCAAAGGATAAATATATTTTAATGATATCATTTACATAATCCTAAAGTGTTTAGGCTTTTCCAGAGGAAATAAAAACTAGTATGTACTCTAGATTATATTTTGAAAGATTTCAATATAAAATAGGTAAGATTTAGGAACACTCTGGCCAGGAGAGAGAGGGAAATCTTAATAGGGGAATTTTGAAAAAATAAAAGAATAAAAGTTCCATTGAGAAGGAAAAATGTGAGTTGTTTGAAGAGACTGATGTGAGTACACATAGAACTCATCAAGCAACTTAGATTCAGAAATCATATTTATGGAAATTATAAGTAAGAGAAGAACAAAGAATCGATTTAAAAAACATGTCATATGGCAGTATAAGATTAGTGAAAGAGTGGGCTAAAGCTCAGGATGAGTTGAAGCTGATGAGGAAAAATCAGAACAACAAAAAGGTTGGTTACTGTTGTTGATGCTGCTGCTTTGTTTTGGTTTGTTTGAGTTGTATTGGGGAACGTAGCAATATGAAATCAATATAGAATTCAAAAGAATAGAAGTCCAGTGTCTAGGGCTACAAATGAGCAGATGCAAGGTAACCTGGTATGTGAGGCTAATTACCAATTGGACAATTCTCTATTAACATGTTTGGAGGATGACCCTCCCCAACTATTCTGTGCTGGCTGAATCGGTGGGTGTAGACAAAGAAGGGGAAGTGAGATCAATGGGTGGAGTAGGAGGAGGAGATTGATTCATGCTCTTGGTGGTGGAGAGAGAGGAAGGAGGTGTGGAAATTGGAAGATCTAATCCCCTGACTGTGACCCCAAAAGACCAAGAATAAAGACTTTTGCTTATCCTGATTCTGGCTGATTCTAGCATATCCAGGGTCTCAACATTTTGGTGTCCAACATGTTCCACTGAACATCCTTCCACTGAAGTCCTCCAGTGACCAGGAAATTAGATGAGTATTTTAATAGACAAACAAGGAAATTACTTTGTTAAGGGCTAAACTAGCAACCTCTTATAGCTGAAATGGGGCAGATGATAGGCAAAGATTCTTCCTGGTCCACAGCCCTACCCCCACCCCAACCCACAGTGGCGCTATAGAAAGCATACTTAAGATAATTGAGGAGCAAAGTTTACTTATAACCTGGGTACAGATTGCTAAACTCTTGGGCACATTAAAAAGCATGTCCCCTTACTTCTTAGAGGAAGAAAAAATAAGTGTAGATAATTGGAAACTTGTTGGAGAAAAATTTAAAGAAATTCACACAAAAACAGGTCCTCGTTCAATTTCCACAGAGGTATTTTATATATATACAACATAATTAAATTGGCCTTGAACTATCTTGCAAGTTGTAGATAAAGAAAAAAGCTTTAGAAACAGCCAGATGAAGAAGTGTGAGGGAAAAAAGAAAGAAAGACAATAAGTAATCTCAAGACCTTGCCAAAAGGGAACAAAACTTAAATGAGGTTCAAGGGCATGGTAATTCTGGCTCTCTTGAGGCAGCTTCAACCCCTCCTAGGGAGCAGATTATTGACAGGCCCCCATCAACTCCACCTTCAGGGATGGAGGGAGGAGGAGTAGTGGGAGGGGCAGTGATATCACTGGCACATGCCCCCCAGCAATCATCCCTTCCTATGACTAGATTGCAAAAGGATTAATCAAAGCCACTGAAGAAGAGAGGGATATAGGGGACCTGAGAGTTCACATTTTCCTGTGATTCAACAGTTTGACTCTTCAGGTCAAGAAAGTAGAAGATACACTACTTTTGATATAGAAATCCTCAAAGACCTGAAAAAAGCTTGCACTCTCTATGGGGCTACATCAGCTTATGTTAAGATGTTATTACAGAATTTGGCTTATGAAGTCTTAATCCCTGGTGACTGGAAATCCATTGCAAGGTTGTGCCTAGAACCTGGACAAAACTTGTTGTAGTTTTCTGAATATAGTGAGCTCTGTAGGATACAAGCCCAACAAAATAGTCAAAGTAGACTTCAATCACCTGTGACCAACTAACAGGTCTAGGTTCTTATGCAGAAGTTTCAGTACAGATTAATTACTCCATAACAGCATTTGAGCAAATTGCTGCTGCTTCTATCAAAGCATGGGATGTTCTCCCCAGTAAAAACGACAAGGGTGAGACCTTCACAAAAATTGTACAATTGCTGATTTTGTGGGATGTCTGCAGACAGCTGTCATACGGACTAATGGTGAATATACAGTAACAGACACTTTGGTAAGGCAACTTGCTAAAGAAAATGCCAATGAGGTTTGTAGAGGGATTATACTAGGACTATGCAAGGATGATCCTTTAGAGGAGTTCATAAGACACTGTGTCACAGTGGGCACAAATACCTTTCATAGCCAGGCTCTGGTGCAGACTTCCCAAGATCCCAACATGGGAAGATAGGGTCCCTTTTGGCAAGGGACTTCCAGAGAGACTCGTCAATGCTTTCCATGTGGTAAAGTAGGGCATCGGAAAGCTCAATGTTGGCCTAGAGACAGAGTGAGAAAACAGGTGGGAGAACAAGACTCAAAACCCCATGTCCAAAATGCAACAGAGGGTTCCATTGGGCATCATAATGTAGACTGATTCAGGGAAACGGGATAAGGGGCCCAGCTCCAGGGCCCCAGGCAAAAAACACTTGAGGCATGATGGCAGCCAATGCCACACCCAGAAAGTGCCTAGAAGCCCAAAACCTAGACATGATCAATCAGTCACGAAGCCATCTGATGGGAGAAAGGGATTATACAATCAATCAGCCAGGAAGCAACTTGATGGAAGGAAGGGATTACAGTTAGGGATGATAGAGTTGTATGCACCTGGGACAACTGAGATAACCCCTGGAGAGGTGAAATCTGTTCCTCTCCAGCCTATGGATCCCTTGCCTCCAGGGACAGTAGGCTTGACCATTTCACCTCCTGAGAGTACTTACAAAACAGTGTTCATTCATACACTAATGTGGGAAACTGGGGAATGTGTAGATAATATCCCAGTCACTAACATAGGGAGACAATGTGTGACTTATCAACCAGGGGAAGTAGTAGCATTGGATTTATTGATACAGACTCCCTAATAAGCAATCTGCTGATAGTCACCCACATTCTGACTCCAAGCAGAAACACCCAGGAACATACTAGACAGAAGCTGTGACAGCTGACCGACCTATGCTCACCAACTATATAAATGGCATAGCATTAGAAGGACTGGTGGACACAGGTGCAGATCGCACAGTCATTAGAGGTGCCAACTGGCCCAGTCACTGGCCAAAGATTAAGGCAAACACCTACATGTCTGGGGTAGGAGGATCAATAGCAGATGAAGTTAGTGATACCCCTTTGAGATGGATATTTGAAGGTGAAACAGGAGTTTTTACTCCTTTTATGCTTGAAAAAATCCCCATCACTCTGCAGGGAAGAGACATTTTACAACAATTAGGGTTAAAAATGAGTATATAGGTTTTTAAGGCAGGGCTGCTATTGAAGGCCTGCCAACACTTTCACCTGTTCCTATCCAATGGAAAACTTATACACCAGTGTGAATAAAACAGTGGCCCTTAGGTAGTGATAAAATTCAGGCTGTATTAGACATAGTACAGGAGCAACTTGACCAAGGATGCTTACAACCTTCTCTAAGCCCTTGGAATTCCCCAGTATTTTTTGTAAAAAAGAAATCTGGAAAATGGAGGATGTTGACTGATTTAAGAAAGATAAATAAACAGATGGAAACTATGGGAACTGTTCAACCTGGTCTCCCATCTTATACTCAATTGCCTAGAAAATGGCCTCTTTGGGTTATAGACATTAAGGGTTGTTTCTAATCTATCCCTCTAGATCCCTAATCTGAAAAGATTTGCCTTCTCAGTGCTCAGTGTTAACTTAGCTGAGCCTTATAAAAGATATAAATGGACGGTTTTGCCACAGGGAATGAAAAACAGCTCTACTATGTGTCAAATGTATGTTGTTGCTGCTCTTACTCCAGTAAGAAAAGCATTTCCAAAAGTAATGCCATTACAGTACATGGATGATATATTGGGATGCGCACCTGAGGAACAAATTTTAGAAGCATGTCTATAAAAAAACCATAGAAACACTAAGGAATTACAAATGGCAAATAGTTCCAGAAAAAATTCAAATATATGCTCCTTTTCAATATTTAGGATATGAAGTATATCCTAAGGTGCTTACAGTAAAAAAAATAAATAAATAAAAATAAAAAACTCTCTTTAAGAACAGAGAAGCTAAACACCTTAAATGACTTCCAGAAATTGATAGGAGATATCCAATAGATGTGTCCTGTGTTAGGCTTGACTACCTGTCAATTATAATCATTATATGACATTTTAAGGGGAGACAGTGCTTTAAATTCACCATGCCAGCTTACAAAAGAAGCTCAGGAGGCTTTGAGACAAGTTGGACTGGCTTTATCCAATGCGATTGAAATAGTCACTCAAAAACCCTTGGAACTATCAGTTTTTGCTACACAAGAGGCACCCACAACAGTCCTTCATCAAGGAGACAGTGTGTGATAGAGTGGGTGAACCTCCCAGCACAACCAGAACAAAGCTTTACTCCTTACTTAGTGCTTGTGGCTAGAATTTTATTAAAGGCCATTAAGCAACCAGTACAATTATCTGGGATAAGACCTGACAAGATATACACATTTTATACTAATACACAAGTTAATGTGTGCTGTGAAACCATCCTAGAGTGGTAAATTTTATTAGCCATAGCTCCAAATTTTACACACGAGCGTCCATTAAAGATAACCAGACTGTTACATAATTGGCGATGGATTCTTGAAGAAAAGGCTTCTAAAGTTCCTCTTAAAGGACCAACCATCTTTACAGATGCATCCAAACATAATATTTGTGCTGTATACTCTCATGACTTAATTATAAAGAGAGTAGTCAGAATTCTTTTTCAGTCCACTCAGCAGAATGAATTGTATGCAATCATTCTAGCTCTTATTTATTATCCAGGAGACATAAATATAATATCTGATTAGGCCTATAAAGTAGGTGTGGTACAAAGAATTTCCACAGCCCAAATAAAATTTGACAAAGATGCACTGGCTCCAGCAGACAGATTTTATAACCTCCTGGAAGGACAGTGTCCAGTGCGAGCAACTGCACTGTCTTTAGATAATCACCAGGTCATGTGGAGAGACCCAGAAAGTGGTGAATAGAAGGGATCAGATAGGTTAATTGCTTAGGAGAGAGGGTTTGTTTGTATCTCTACTGATGGAGAAGGAATCAGATAGGTGCCAACGAGCCATATTTGCCTTGTCCATTGGAGAGAGACGGAGCAGACCCTTGAAACAAAGGAGAAGAACCAAGAAACATTGGGTGGTTCCGTTGCTGACTGTGCCCACCACTGAAAGAGCCTGGCAGTTATGGCGTTTGACTCATGGACATCAAAAATTGTTGGACTTGAAAACCCTCAGGAATCATTGCATTCTCTGAGACATGATAAGACTATTGTAGGACTTGAAAGTCCTCAGGAATCATTGGATTCTCTGAGACATGATAAGACTATTGTAGGACTTGAAAGCCCTCAGGAATCATTGGATTCTCTGAGACATAAGACTGTTTCAGGACTTCAAAAACTTGTGGGGATCATTGGATTCCCTGACATGTGAAGTAATGGACAATAGATTGGTTTTGGACTATCTCTTGGTTGCTGAAGAAGGCATAGGTGTGATTGATGTTTACATACCCTTCTTCTAGGACTTCTGGAAATTTTTTACAAAATCATGTTGATTTATATTTTTGGTTATATCACTACTTGCATATACAATTCATGTTTGTTACACCACATTGAGCCTGCATTGACTGTGGGGAGAGTCATCACTAATAGCCTGTGCTTTATTACCATGTGCTTGTGTAATACCTCCCATGCTGATGGGTTTGTGCATACCTGTCTCTAATAAGATCTTTCAGTCCAGAAACCCACTAGCAATCCCCACTTCCCTTTGATGCTTTTCATCTCCCTTCCTGAGATGTCAGGGAGTGAGTGATTATCTCCTTTTTAGTGTTTTCATCTCCCTTCCTGAGAAGTCAAGGATAGTGTGACCACCTGCATTCTAAAACCAAAGAAAGTGGGAGATGTCAAGGGCTACAAATGAGCAGATGCAAAGTAACCTGGTACGTGAGGCTAATTACCAATTGGACAATTCTTTATTACCACATGTTTGGAGGATGACTCTTCCCAACTATTCTGTGCTGGCTTGATTGGTGGGTGTGGACGAAAAAGGGGAAGTGAGATCAGTGGGTGGAGTAGGAGGAGGAGATTGATTCATGCTCTTGGTGGTGGGAGAGAGAGGAAGGAGGTGTGGAGATTGTTTCATCTAATCCCCTGTCTGTGACCCCAAAAGACCAAGAATAAAGACTTTTGCTTATCCTGATTCTGGCTGATTCTAGTATATCCAGGGTCTCAACAATCCAGGATGATTTGAAGGATCTGTGTGACAAGAAGAGAAGATGGTCTGTTCATATGGTGAAGATGAAACATAACAGGTAAGTAATTGGTGTGCTCTGCTGTTACCCTTGTGACATTAAGAAAAAGTGAAGAAAGCCTCTGGGAAATTGAATGGTTTTTCAAATTTATGGGAAGATATGGGTAAGAGTCATACAGGATAGATAGATATGGATGTTTTGGGATCTGTTTTGTTGCAAGAAACTTTCAAATCAAGGAGACTGCAGACCCATTTGAGTATTGAGTATATCATGAGAAAGATAAGGATCAAAAAAGGCAAAGGGATAATTGTTTGGAGACAAAATAATAGCTGACAACAAAATGAAGTCTTGCTGAAGCTCTCTACCAAGAAGAATGTTTTTTAAACGAGAATGGATAGATTAAAAATATCAAATAAAGAGTTCATATTTAAGCTAATTAAGGAAATACTAATAAAGCCTTTAGCTGACCTTAGTGAATTCAAGTCACCTGGCCCAGATTCTCTACATTTTCAAATTATGAAAACAGAACAAAGCTAAACTGGCAGATGCAATTGCTTAATCATTACTAGTTAATAGTTTAAAGATCATGGAGAATGAGAGTGTGCCCAGGACTAGGATAGATATTCATTTTCAAAAAGAGAAAATAAGAAAGTAGTTGCAAACCATACAATAGTGAGCTTGACTTCCATTTCTGGGCAATAATAATAATAATACTTATAATAATAATAATAATAATAATAATAATATATTATTAAAGAAATAGTTACTTTATATTTTGAATAAGAAATGAGAATCACAAAGAGTCAACATAACCTCATGAAGAACAGATCTTGTGAGCTTAAGCTTATTTTGTCTATTTTTTTCTTTAACAGGGTGACTAAACTAGTAAGTCAAAGGAATGTTAATGATATAGTTTATCTAAGACTTTGAGAAATTGCTCTATGAAGTATGGCATTCTATTTTAGAAGTTAAAAGATATAGACTAGATAATATTACAATTATGTGCATTTAGAAATAATTGAATTACAATATGTCAAAAATAGTCAATTTCAATTTTGAGGGATGTCTCTCAAAAATAGCTTAGTGATCTTTCTTGTGATTAAGTGATCTTTCTACGTCATTTAAGATTTTTTTAATCAATGACTAATTTAAAGACAGATTTCATGATTACTCTATTGGCAAATAATACTAAATTAAAAGATATAATTAGCAATCTGGATAACAGTATCCAAATATAGCTAAAACCAAAAAACTTGATCCTTAGGCTGAATTTAATAATCTTAAATTCAATAAAGATAAATGTAAAGTCTTGCACCTGGGTTCAAAGACTTTACAAGCACACAGTGAAAAAGCATGATTAGACAGCTGGTTATTTTAAAAATTCTGAGAGTTTTAGTTGATTGCCAGCTTAATATGAATCATTTCTCTATTATAGTGATCAAAAACATAACAGCAACAACCTACTGTGACCTTGAATTGTACTGAGAGAAACAGTTTCCAGGAATAAGACTTTGGTATATCTGGAGCACTCTGTCTTGAGCAAATATCAATTGTATTCAGTATGGGATAATTGCAATTTAGAATAGGACATTGATAAAAAGGAGAATATTCAGAAGAGGACAACCAAGGTGGTGAAAGTTCTTGAGTCCTTGTCATATGAGGATTAGTTGAAGGAACTGGGCATGTTTTACCTGCAGAAAAAATGACTTAGGAGATACATGATGATCTTTTGATTTTTGAAGGATACTCATTAGGAAGGGAGATTAAGCACATTTTGTTTATCTGCAAAGAATAGAGTAAGGTTCATATTTGGCACTTGTAGAGAACCAAATTTATGTTTTGTGCAGGGGAATACAAAACAAGCAATTGCATCTATCTAAAATGGAAATAGGTTTTTTTTAATGGGATTAATAATTGTCTCATTTTTTTCTAAGCAGAGACTTATTAAGGCTATTTTTTCTTTCAGAATCTAAATGTTTTCTTGGAAGCAATATGGAGAAAATTCATTTTGAGTAAAATTTGGAGGTGGAGTCAAGATGATGGAGTGAAGCCAGGAAGCTGCTCAAGCTCTACCAGTTTCCCTTAAAAATCACATGAAACCAAGCCTTTGAACAATTTGACAGAATGAAACCAATCTCCAGTTCAAGATAGATTGGAAAAACTTCAAGAAAGTTCATTCTCACTGAATGAAAAGGTAAAAAGGGCATTTAGCCCAGAGAGACATTGGGAAAGCTGGTGAGAGTATCTTAATCACAGCAAATCAGCAGCGAAGAACCTTGGTCCTGGCTCAGTAGAGGAGCATATCAGTGGAGCAGTTTCCAGTCTCAACTCAGAAGATAAACTCTGGGAAACCAGGTGTTTCCTGAAAAGATTAGGAAAAGCTACCCCATGCACAAGGGGCCCCTGTGCTCAAAGCCAAGGCTCAGAGATGCATGATAAGCTTGGGACAGCATCGCCTTTATTCCAAAAGCAGAGATTGACCATAAAAGTAATAAGGGAAATACCAAAAGAAAAGGAAGGAAATTAGCAAAAAATGGAGTAAAAATTGAACCACTAATGGCCATTGATAGCCAATTCTGAATTTCTATTATTCAAAAAAATTTAAAGTTAGAATGGACCTCAGGAATGGAAAATAAAATGTTCATTCTTTGTTTCTTTAAAGTATCAGTGATATCATGGGACAATACAAATCGACTTGTACATAAATTGGATTTAAGTTAGACAAGATTGTGTAAAGACATTGACCTCACTTTCTCTTCTGGCCATCAAAGTACAGTAGTAAGAAAAAAGTCAGGATGACTGTTGATATCCAGGTGGATGACCTTGTTGCATTTGATGTCTGATCAAGCTCTGTGTTCCACAATATCTGCTTCAGCAATTGTCATAAGCATTGGAAAAAAAATATTCTCAGGCATCCATTCCACTGAGGGAAATATTCACATGCTTGGATTAGACATCTCACTAACTTACTGATAGGTTTGAGGTCTTTTGGTTACTCTTAACCTAGTTTAGCCTGTTTCCCAAGAGAGTTTTTACTAGGGTAAGGCTATTGTTTATGCTACATCTTCTTTGGACCCATAATTAGGTAAAGGGTGAATACCAAAGGTTGATGAGCAGCCCTGAAAAGGCTCAGCAAGCCTTCACAGGAGAAATTCTAGTCCTTCCTGAACACCTTATATACCCAATGAGATTAGAATGGAAAAGACTTAAAAATTTGTTAAACCAAAATAGATGGTATCACAACTCTATTGAAACATAGTAATTATTGTAATTATTCAGTAAATTTGGTAAACAGCTATAGAGCACCTATTAAGAGCATAGAACTGTTCTAGGAATAAAGAATATAAAAATGTCTTGTCCTCATCTTATCTGGCTATATAAGATACACATAAATAAGCAAAAATAAAGGGTAGGAAAGAGAGCACTAAGTGGATTTGGAGATGAGTAACAGTTAAAGGATAGGCTCCACAGAAGAGGTAAACCTGAATTTAGTCTTAAAGGAAAAAAAAGGATTCTGATGAGTAGAAATAAATACATTCTAGGTATGGAGAATAGATTATATGAATTCCTATAGACTGAAAATAGTGTGTTGAGTCCAGGGAAGTATACATATTGTGTTTCTCCTAGAATGTAAAGTTTTTGAGGAAAGATGTATTGAGAATTTTAATGTAAAATGTAATTAAATGGATATATATATATATATATATGGCATGTAGAAATATTATGGAGATAAAGTTGACAGGACTTGAGAATTCACTGCTTGGAGGTGGTGGTGAAAGAGAATCATGAATCAAGGATGTGTTTAAGATTAGAAACTTGCATACCTTGGAAAATGGTGATGTCTTTAACAGAAAAAAAAAAACAATTTGGAAGAACCAGATTTGGGAAGGGGGATGATAATTTCTACATTGCATTTAATGTGTTTTAGTCCTCTAAAGAACATTCAGGAAAAGATATGAAGAAATTCTGCTTCATGCTGATGAATGTTCAAGGGAAAGAATGGGTTTGAGTGTATAGATTTGGGGATTATCTGTATATTGAAGCCATGAGAAGTGATATTTCCAAGATATAGCTTGTAACAACAGAAAAGAAAACAAGACAGTTGTTGAGCCATAGGTCAAAAGGGACTTGAAAAGTGGTCAGACAGAAAACAATCAGTATCATAAAAGTCAAAGTAGGAAGGAGTATCCAGGGGGAGTGATCAACAATGTGTCAAAATTTGAAAAAGAAGTCAGAAAAGATAGGCACTAAGAGAAAATTACTTGGTTCAGCATCTAGAGATCTTTGTAAACTTTGGAGATATTAGAGTCAAAAAAGTAGTGGATTCAGGAAACCAGATTACATGGTCAAAAAATGTGAAGGCAGTAAAGAAATAGAAGAACCAACTGACCATTCCTTGTTAGGAGTATTTCGGTAAAGTAGAAGGAATATCTGGGATTGTATCTTGCGGTGATGGTAGGACTAAATAAAGTCAAGGTGATTAGTTGGACATCCTTTCAAAAGATAGCTCATGATCTTTTTATCCTAATGTTTAACTTATCCAGAGATCAAGCATTGATCAAACCACATCATTTCCACATTTCACTGTTGACAGAAAGTTCTAAGAAATTTATATGAACTTGAGCTCTGGGTCTTCAATCAACCAAATTGTACATTTCATTGAACATCCAAGCTACTATCTTTATACTGCCCATGGGATTATGGAATAGGGGTTGGATGCAAACCTGAAAAGAAACTCTTCCTAAACCTTAATTTTTGAGTTTTATCTTATATCAGCTCCAATTTAGTCTGTATATATCTTACTCAGATGTAGTTGTTTATACATTGTTTCCCACATTAAATTGTGAGCTTTTTACAGGAACTTTTCTCCCTTTTTTGTATCACCAGCATTTTGCACAATGCCTAATACATGAATATGTAATAAATATTTTTTAATTTAATTTAACATTTATACTGTTCACCACTGGCATATTTTCTTATCTTTCTGTAAGTAGCTAGTATTACTTTTCATCTGAACCACTATCTCCCCTTGTTCTGTGTCTTTTGTTTGTTTTTATATTGGGGAAAATGGGAAGTAGCTACAGGCAGAAGAAAAAAAAAAGATACTTAAATATGAAACAAAAGATATTAGTGATTCAGCAAATTCCTAGAGGATACTTGAGGAGTAAGGGGGGGGGGGAAATTGGAAGCACAAGTGAAAATTTTGCCTTGGCCTTAAGAAGGACCATTGCCAATTCTCTTTAATTCTAGTGCCTTCCCTCTGATAGTTCCAATTTATTCTTTATGTAGCTCATTTATCTTTCTCAAAAGCAGTAATAAAGATATTATGGGTGAAGTTCTAGAAATATAGAAGGGTTCAAGTTATGTTTTCATGGAGAAGAGGGAACTCAGTGTGGATGTCATCCATTTTTATCTAAAAGAACATTTGTTGAAAAACCAATGCATGTGAAAGAATCCAACCATTCTGGAGAGCAATCTGGAATTATGCCCAAAAAGTTATCAAAATGTGCATACCCTTTGACCCAGCCATACTACTACTGGGCTTCTATCCCAAGGAAATACTAAAGAAGGGAAAGGGACCTGTATGTGCCAACATGTTTGTGGCAGCCCTTTTCATAGTGGCTAGAAGCTGGAAGATGAATGGATGTCCATCAATTGGAGAATGGTTGGGTAAATTATGGTATATGAATGTTATGGAATATTATTGTTCTGTAAGAAATGACCAACAGGAGAAATACAGAGAGGCTTGGAGAGACTTATATTAACTGATGCTAAGTGAAACGAGCAGAACCAGAAGATCATTATACACTTCAACAATGATACTGTACGAGGATGTATGCTGATGGAAGTGGATTTCTTCAACATAGAGAAGAGCTAATCCAATTCCAATTGATTAATGATGGACAGAATCAGCTACATCCAGAAAAGCAACACTGGGAAATGAGTGTAAACTTTTATTTTTACCTTCTGAATCCAATTCTTCCTGTGCAACAAGAAATTCGGTTCTATACACATATATTGTATCTAGAATATATTGTAATATATTTAACATGTATAAGACTGCCTGCCATCTGGGGGAGGGGTTTGGGGGAGGAAGGGAAAAAATCTGAACAGAAGTAAGTGCAAGGGATAATGTTATAAAAATTGCCCATGCATATGTACTGTCAAAAAAAGTTATAATTATAAAATACAATAAAAATTAAATTAAAAACAAAAAAGAAAAAACAATGCAAACAAGATTAGAAAGGAAGCATTAAACTGGGAAAACATTTTTGCAGTTAAATGTTCTGATAAAGGCCTCATTTACAAAAAAATATAGAGAGAAAAATATATAGAGAAAATATATAGAGAGAATTGACTAATTTATAAGCCATTATCAAGCCATTCTCCAATTGATCAAAGGATATGAACAATTTTCAGATGATGAAATTGAAACTATTTCTACTCATATGAAAGTGTGTTCCAAATCACTGTTCTTCAGAGAAATGCAAAGACAATTCTGAGATACCACTACACACTTGTCAGATTGGCTAAGATAACAGGAAAAAAATGATGAATGTTGGAGGGTATACTGGAAAACTGGGACAGTGATGCATTTTTGGTAGAGTTGTAAATGGATCCAACCATTCTGGAGAACAATTTGGAACTATGCCCAAAAAGTTATCAAATGTGCATATCTTTTGATCCAGTAGTGCTACTATTGGCTTATATCCCAAAGAGATCATAAAGAAGGGAAAGGGACCTGTATGTGCCAAAATGTTTGTGACAACCCTTTTTGTAGTGGCTAGACACTGGAAATTAAATGGATGCCCATCAATTGGAGAATGGTTGGGTAAATTGTGGTATGTGAATGTCATAGAATATTATTGTTCTGTAAGAAATGATCAGCACTATGAATACAGAGAGGCCTGGAGAGACTTACATGAACTGGTGCTAAGTGAAATGAGTAGAACTAGGAGATCATTATATACTTCAACAACAATACCATATGACAATATATTCTGATGAAGTAGTTATCTTCAACAAAGAGAAGATCTAATTCAGATCCAATTGATCAATGATGGAATGAATCAGCTACACCCAGAGAAGGAACACTGGGAAATGAATGTAAACTGTTTGCATTTTTGTTTTTCTTCCCAGGTTATTTTTACCTTTCTGAATCTGATGTTTCTTGTGAAACAAGAGAACTGTACATTTATGTACACATATATTGTATTTAAGATATACTTTAACATGCTTAACATGTATGAAACTGACTTCCATTTAGGGAAGGAGATAGAGGGAGGGCAGGGAAAAGTTGGAACAGAAGTGATTGCAAGTGATAATATTGAAAAATTACCCATGCATATGTTCTATCAATAAAAAGCTATAATAAAAAAAGAACATTTGTTGAAGTGAAGAGTGGTAGAGGCATGAAATACTTAAGGAAATGAAAATGAGAATGTCATATAGTGAGCAACTTAAGGAGAAATAAAGGTAAAGGCCCAAATGAGATTAAAAATACAAATTATCTAATCAACATGATGATGTTACTTCCTTCAGTGTCATTTAACAGAAAATGAATAAAAAAGAACATAAATGGCAGATTTTATCCGGGGCTGGGATTTGAAAATATGTTAACAGTGATAGGATAAAAAGGCAGTGGATCAAATGATAAAGGAATGTTCATACTTATAATTATTTTTTTACTAAATTGCTTAAATTATTCAATCCAAATGTTCTAATTGGTTGATAATCTAGATTAAGTGTCTTTTTCATATATAAAGTAAATAGGGAGTCCAGAAAAATGACTGCAGAATTAATATAATCCTTTGCAAAATAATGATAATTTCAACAGCAATGTATAATGCTTTCAAATTGTGCAAAACATTTTACGAATGTGTGAAAACTTAAATTGACAGTACTTTATGTTTTTTTCCAAAAATTGTCATCTTTGTTTTAGCTTTTTAGATTTTGATTTCCTCCTGTAATATATTAAGCAATTGTTCTAATTTATACAATTCACATATTAGAATGTCATCTATATGCCATCTACAACTTGTTTAATTTACTAAAACATTGAATAGCACAGAATTAAAAATAGATTGTGAGAAATTATATAAGAAAATTTCCTCTATTTAAAAAATAATTCATTTTATCAAATAAATAAATAATAAAAATAAATAAAAAACACTTAGTCTGATACCTTAACCAGTTATAGTCTGATTTACCCATAATTGCATGTAATCTACCTATTTCCATCATATCTATAAGAAATAACACAATCAAATATCTTCTTAAAATCAACATGCTTTTCAGATGATGAAATTAAAACTATTTCCACTCATATGAAAGTGTTCCAAATCACTATTGATCAGAGAAATGCAAATTAAGACAACTCTGAGTTACCACTACACACCTGTCAGATTGGCTAAGATGACAGGAACAAATAATAATGAATGTTGGAGGGGCTGTGGGAAAACTGGGACACTGATGCATTGTTGTAGAGTTGTGAAAGAATCCAACCATTCTGGAGCGCAATCTGGAATTTTGCCCAAAAAGTTATCAAAATGTGCATACTCTTTGACCTAGCCATACTACTACTGGGCTTATATCCCAAGGAAATACTAAAAAAAAGGAAAGGGACCTGTATGTGCCAAAATGTTTGTGGCAGCCCTTTTCATAGTGGCTAGAAACTGGAAAATGAATGGATGTCCATCAATTGGAGAATGGTTGGGTAAATTATGGTATATGAATGTTATGGAATATTATTGTTCTGTAAGAAATGACCAACAGGAGAAATACAGAGTGGCTTGGAGAGACTTACATCACCTGATGCTAAGTGAAAGGAGCAGAACTAGGAGATCATTATACACTTCAACAATGATACTGTATGAGGATGTATGCTGATGGAAGTGGATATCTTCAACATAGAGAAGAGCTAATCCAATTCCAATTGATTAATGATGGACAGAATCAGCTACATCCAGAAAAGGAACACTGGGAAATGAGTGTAAACTTTTATTTTTACCTTCTGAATCTAATTCTTCCTGTGCAACAAGAAATTCGGACCCAACTGACTAAATTGTTAAAAATTATAAACAGCAGAGTAGCAAGATGTAAAATAATCCCACAGAAAATCAGTCTTCTATAGAACATTATATTCCAGTAGAAGGGGATTTAAAAAGAAGTTCCTTTCAAAATAATAATAAAATATATAACAGAGATATGTACATGGCTAATATGAATACAATAGCAAAACACTCTCCCCATCCCCCAGAAATTAAAAAAAAAAGTGTGAATAATTCAGGAAATGTATTCTTTGATGTTGATCAGGTCATACTCATAGAATTAAAATGTTGACTACCATCTAAATTATTTACAGATTGAGTGTCATACCAGCCAAAATACAAAGGGGTTGCTCTATAGAAGTAGAATATATAACAAAATTCACTTTAGGAAATAAGGATCTCAACCGAAAGAATAAATCAGGAACAAATTGTGCTTAACATTACTTACCAGACAGATCTCAAAACATACCAAATGTAATTAAACTACTTTGTACTAGGCAGAAGAAAATAGAAAAGTTGGCTACTAGTACAGATTGCTTAAGAAAGATCCAGGCAAATGTAATTTATAGCCTATTTTTTGCTAAATCCTAGGACATTAATTCCAGGATAAGAAAAAAATAGTCTATATATATATATATATATATATATATATATATATATATATATATATGTTTGTATGTATGTATGTATGTATTTGGAAAATGCAAAATAGCTTGCGGAGGAAAGGCTTAGCTTAATATTTTAGACAATATAACACAATAAGTTTGGATTAGATATATAGTCTAAAAGCAACAAGCAAAAAAAAATATATTTAATTAATAGATGAAAATGGACTATGTACCCTATGTAAATATATAAAGAGGGAAAATTCTTAAACCAAAGAGGTGATCCTAAAAGATAAAATAGATAATTTTCAAGGCATCTAATAATAAAGATTTTGGACTAAAATCATATAAATATAACAAGGAAACAGTTGATTAGGAAAAAAATATTTCAATAGATATTCCCTAATACAAATATATGAAAACAAAAGCCATTTCACAATCTATAAGTGCTTAAAGAATTGTTAGAGTCAATTTTCAAAAGAAATGGAACCAGTGTACAAGCTTATGAAAAATATCATTAAATAAGAGAAATACAGATTCAAACAAATCTCATGTTTCATATCACTTTCATGAAATTGTCAAAGGTTTATTTAAATGAAAATGGCAAATGTTGGAAAATCTATGAGAAGACAAACATATCAGTATACTGATGCTTAAGGTTTTCATTGGTCCAAAGCATTCTGAAAAAAAAATGGAATTATACTAAAAATGTTGCTAATTAAATACTTTAGAATCAACATATCACATCTATGTAAAATCTTATGATATGAATGAAAAAGGGTAATAACTCATATAAAAATAGCAGTACTTTTTATAAAATCAAAGAATTAGTCTATTCATGGATTAACAACAATAAAGTGAGAATCATGATTCAATATAACTAATGAAGGATGAGTCTTACCTCTTGGCAGAAGGGTAGTAGACCAGATGTGTAATAAGTTTTTTTTTAAAGTATATTTAGCATATTTGTTTGGGCATTACCTATTTATTATCAAAACAGTCTCCATTACTGTTGGGCTGAGGAGATGTGTTATTTGGGAACATTAAAATGGTATATAAATGAAAATGGCATCAACAAAACATTTTAAATGGGAAGGGCTCAAAAAGACCTCATTGGGATGTCTAATGAATATGACAAGATAATAAAAATTTATTAAGTTTTAAACAAAGGATTTATTTTATTAATTTATTAAGAAACACAATCCCAGCACCTCCGCCAAAAAAGATATAAAAAATGGAAGGCGTGATTGAAGGGGTAGGAGAAAGGAATGGATATGCTAGTGGGAAACATAATATTAAAATCCTGAAAGTCATTAGTAGAGTTATCAGGAAAGTAAAATTTGGCTGGCTTGGGCCATTCCTCCAAATGGAAATTTCAGGAGAATATACCAAGGGGAGAAGAGGATTGGAAGGATATTTCAGAGTGAAAAGACCACAGGACTGAATAAGTTTTCCAGAATGAGGAAGCATCAGGCTGAGGGAAATTTGAGGTTGAGATTACAGCATGACCTGAAGCATGGTGGTGAAATCTGGAAAGTCAGAAATAGAGAAAGGAGGAGGAAAACATTTACTCAACATGAATTTGCCTTAGATTATTTTGATATCAAGCCACTACTGGGGAATTCAAAAAGAGAATTCCTGTACTTTGAAATTGACAAGAGATCCTGGAGGGATAAGAATCCAGACAATAGAGATATTACATAATAGAAATTAACAACTATAAAGTTCTTAGTGTCATTGGTCATATACTCGAAGATGATACTGGTCACTGGACAACAAGAGAAAGTATCAAAAACCCATATGCTTCAAGAGGAGGATACATCTAGCATTCTCATAGTATGAAATTAAAATCATGTATTCTGACCATGTCAGGAGACAAATGGAACTAAAACTTATTGAGATTGCATTCATTTCTCTCCCCACTTCTAATTGTACATTATCTTGAGGTTAAAAAAAAAGAAACAGTCTTTAGATTTCCTCTTGAAAATTTAGACACAAGAGGGAAATGCATAGGGGTTGAGAATTATTGTCTTTTCAGGTTTTTTTTTTTAATCCACATCTCAGTTCTAAAATTGTCCTTTCATTTACCTTCAATTTTCCCCAAGTGAAGTCATTTAATTTATATGTGATGGAGAAATTCTTTGTTGATGATGTTGTTGTGGGAATGAGATTAGTGTCCTGTGGGAATGGTTACTAGAATCATTTGATAAATTACAAATTAAGGTTGGGAATATTCATATCCTTAGAGTAAAGCCCAGCTTAACATTAAAAATGGAAATCTAGGGAGACATTTGGACCAAGCAGGTATTATCCATACAAATGCAGACAAATTCAAAGGATCTAAGAACAGTGACCTGCTGCTTTTTATGCACACTTATTTTGTGACATACATAATCTGGTAGCTCAGCATGTGGAGCACTTTTTAGTGGTTCCCTCAGTGGCTACCCAATCACTTCTCTTAGAGATAATGTAAAACAATGGGGTTCATCTTTGTTACATAGGCAATTTCAGAACTGGAAAGGACCTTAGAGAATTTTTATTGCAAACCTTTCTTTCCTTTAAATCCAGATGTATATATTTGCATGTGTGTATTGTGTGTTTGTTTGTGTGTGTGTGTGTGTGTGTGTTTGTGTGTGTCTTTAGCAGGGGAAAGTAAATAAAAGTAGGATGATGGTATTGAACCTAGTTTATATAGGAGGCAATGAAGAACTAATTCTAAATGTTCCATAAGGAAAGCTGATCTCTAGTTCCTTTTTATCCCTCATTAAATCTGAATTCAGAGAAAATAATTAATTTCATGTAAGGAGTATTGTACATGCCATCTTCCCAATGAAGCTTTCACTGATTATCACCATTGATCCAGGGTATCCATATTATTTCTCACATCATTGAAATCCCCATCTCTCTTTTTTCAACTTTTAGTCTCCATCTATCACTACATGCTTTGTAGTTATTGGTGAATCTATTTCATTTCCCTTTAGGTTAGGATTTTTGTTTTTATATCCCCTATATTAACCATAACATTAACCACATGGCAAGTGCTTAAGGTGTTCAAGAAGAGTAGCATGTGGATAGAGGACTAATCTTGAAGTCCAGACAAGCAGATATCTCTGACATCTACTAGCTGTGACATTATGGATATCCAGTGTTTTAATCTCTCACTACCACAGGCAATTCTCTGGCTGTAAGTTATAATGGACTAACCCAAACTATATTGGAGAACTGGAGGAAGTTCCCACATTAGGGAAGAAAGAAAGATGATGAAAAAGAAGAGAAACATGGAAAATGAAGAGAAGGAAGAGATAATGTTTGTTCATTAAACATTAGAGACAGATAATATCCAGTACCTTTAAAAAAAGGAAACAAAGGTCAAAGATGGATAGTAATGATTCTGAGATCAGTGTAAAAAGTGATAATGCTGAAAGCAAAATATTATGAGTCCTAGTCATGTGGGAAGTTGATTTGATTCAAATTGATCCTCAATCTCCTTTGCCACAATTTTGGCAAAACCTTCAATAAAGAAAAAATGGCTGAATTAACCAGTCCAAATAAATGGCAGTGTTTCCCTCTAACGGAGGAAGGAGTTAAGCTTGCATGTGATTATTTATCCATTTGGCTAATTAGATTTTAATAAACCATTTCACACTGCTGGTTCTCAGCTTTGTGAGGTGAATTTCAATTGGCTTTGATAGGAAGCCTTCACCAGGGTTGAAAATTCACATAAGATTACAAATAATAGAGTAACTAATGGGACACTTTCTCAGGAAAAAGAAATCAGATTCCCCTTTGCAACTGGGCTTAGGGCTTTACTTTCTTCTGGTTAGGAAATTGAAGATTTTTTTATTCCCTCTTGCTGACTTTATCCCTGAATCTCCCTCAGCCTTTCCCCCTCAACCTGAAATATCCTTGATCTCTCTTTAGTTAACAACTTTATTGTTCTTTAAGGTACAACCCCAAAACCTACACCAAAAATGTGTTAGCTCATAATATTCCATTCCTTTAGAAGAAATGTTATTAGTCTTTATTCTTTATTTTATATCTGTGATATTTGGTTTCCCTTAAGTAAAACCTACCTGCTTCCTCTAAAGCTAAGGCACCAATGCCCTTTCTCTTGAAGCCTGTCTTCCCTGCCTCTTTTCATTTGTTAAATTATAGAGTTATACAACTCCAACATTTAATGAATAAATTTTATCTCTTTCTCCTTCTCTCCCTTCTCTTCTTTTTGTTGTTGTTCATCATCATCATTATCATCATCTTCATCATCATCAACAATACCATCATCCTCTTTCTCTTTCTTCCTTAGTTTGGGAACTTTATCTGCCTTTCCAATACAGTTCGGTTAGTCTATTGTAACATAAAGTCACTCAAAAGGTGCTTGACCTATGTTTCCCTCTCATCTCTTCATCTAAACTTTGCTTCTCTTTAACCTTTCTTATAGCATTCTTTTGCATTTTTTCTTTTCTATCTGTTCTGTAAGATTGATTGCTATACTGGTTAGAATGTTGAACTTTGAGTCAAGAAGACTATAGTGGAGACTTTACCTAACTGAATTACTGCTGTGTAACCCCAGAAAAGTCACTAATATCTCTAGGTATCAGTTTACTCAACTTCAAAATCAATAACATAGATTAAGTAACAAATAAATCTGGTTTTAGCTCTAATTAATTGATCATATTACAATGATCAATTTCTGTCTAATTCATTTTCTATATTGAGCTTCCTCAAGATTTTTTTTTGGATTTCTTCAAACCTTCTAATTCTTCTAGTTCTAGGACTTAGTAACATTTTATTCTATTGTATTGGCTAAAAAGTAAGACCTAGCTTCACAACTGCATTATAAACATATATTACAGTAATGATAGCAAATATGCATACATTACTTTAAGATTTGTGAATTGTTAAACACTGAGCAACATATAAGACCCTATACCAAGATAAGGTCAAAATGGTTTCATAATTTAGACATAAAAGAGTGATCCTTAAGCAAACTAGGGGAACAAAGGATAGTCTATCTCTGACATATATAGAGAAGGGAAGGATTTATAGCCAAAGAAAACCTAGAGAACATTATGAAATGCAAAATGGAAAATTTTATTACATTAATTTAAAACATTTTTACAGAAACAAAATCAATGCAGCCAAGATTAGAAAAGAAGCAGAAAACTAGGAAACAATTTTTACAGCTAACATTTCTGATAAAAGTTTCATTTCTAAAATATAGAGAGAATTGATTCAAATTTATAAGAATACAAGCCATTCACCAACTGATAAATGGTTAAAGGATATGAACAGACAGTTTTCAGATGAAAAATAAAAGCCATTTCTAGTCACATGACAAAATGCTCTAAATAATTATTGATCAGAGAAATGCAAATTAAAACAACTCTGAAGTACTACTTCCTACCTCTCAGATTGGCTAAGATGACAGCAAAAGACAATGATGAATGTTAGAGGGAATGTGGGAAAAGTGGAACACTTATACATTTTTAATGGAGTTATGGAATTATCCAAACATTCTGGAGAACACTCTGGAACTATTCCCAAAGGGCCATCAAAGTGTGCATGCCCTTTGATAAAGCAATGTTTCTACTGGATTTGTATCCTGAAGAGATCACATGTGCAAAAATGTTTATAAAAGCTCTTTTTGTAGAGATAAGAAACTGGAAAGTGAGATCAGTTGGGCACTAGCCAAATGAGTTATGGAATAAGAATAATATAATATAAGAATATGGAATATTATTGTTATGTAAAAAAAATAATGAACAGGCTGATTTCAGAAAAGCCTGAAAAGACTTAACATGAACTGATGTTGAATGAAGTGACCAAACCAAGAAAACATGTACACAGTAACAACAAGATTATGTAATGATCAACTGTGATGGACTTGGCTCTTCCAAGACAATTTCAGTAGACTTGGGATGAAAAATTCCATCTGCATCTAGCAATAGAACTAGGGAAACTAAATCTAGATAAAATACATAATATGTTCATGTTTTTGTTATTGTTGTTTGCTTTTCCTTTGTTATATTTTCCCTTTTGTTCTGATTTTTCTTGCACAACATGGCAAATATGTAAATATGTTTAAAAATTTATACACATTTAAAATTTGATTGCTTGCTGCCTTGAAGAGAGGAGAAATAAAGGACAGAGAGAAGAAAAAGCTTGGAACATAAAATTTTACAAAAATGAATGTTGAAAATTATCTTTAGATGTATTTAGAAAAATAAAATACTATTTAGAAAAAAATAGTGGTGGTGTTGGTGGTGATAGTAGGATAACATGGTCAGATTTACTATGATTCACATTCAGTCTCTATAGTCTTCTCTCTGGAGGTGTCTGGCTCTTTTCATCACAAGTCTATTGAAATTGCTCTGAATCACTTCACTGTTGAAAACAGTTCATCACAAGTTTATCATAGTTGACCAACACATAATTTTGTTGTTACTGTGTGCAAAATTCACTTGGTTCAGCTTACTTCATTTAGCATCCCTTCATGGAAGTCTTTTCAAGCTTTTCTGCACTGACATGTGTCTCCTGAGGAAATGAGCTATACAAGATCCATGCAAAGTCTCGGACCTTCTAGTAATATAACTAAATGATATCATATGTAAAATTCTAGACCAGGAATCAAGAAGACTTGACTTTAAATCCTACTATAGATATTTACTAATAGTATGACTTTGGATAGCTCATGTTATGTGTGACAGATTGAACTGTCAATTAGCATCAGTAATGGTTTTAATTATTAAGAAGCAGAATTGTTTAGTGTATCAAATATTAGACTTTGGATCAAGGAGGCTTAAAGAGAAATTTTATTCTCTACATTTTCCCATTCCCATTTATTAGCTATATGATTAAAACTAGATCAGGTTTTGATAAAGTTCTGGTTTCAATACAGTTTGTTGGGTTCTCAAGGATATTTGGGATTAGGGAATCTATACTCCTAAGTTTGTTATTTATTAATCTATGGAAGTTTATGATACATAGTTATGGAGATTTGAATGTATTGTCCTAGCTATTTGATAGTATCAAATTTTTACAGTATGAAGTGATACGTTGTATAATTTCTATTCTTTCTTTGGATGATCTGCATTGATCCATAAATCCAAGGATAATCCTTCTATAATTTCTTGTGACAATGCCCTGGTTCTGAATTAATACTATAAACTAGTATAAAATTCTACCTATGAACAAATATGAATGGTATTTTGTCTGATTTTTGTTTGTTTTTGTGACATAATGAATAGGGCCTTGAATTTGGAGCAAGAAAAGTTTTTACCCATATATATCATCAGCATTTCTGTATATTAGCAATGAAGACTAGTAGGAAGAGATAAAAAGAAAAATTCCATTTACAATAGCTATGGACAACATGAAATACTTGGGATTCATTTGCTAACATAAGCCTAAGAGCTACATGAGCACAATTACAAAATATTTTTCACACAGATAAATTCATATCTAAATAATTGGAAAAATATTAAGTATACATAGGCAGGTTGAACCAATATAATAAAAATGGCAATCTATCTAAATTTATTTATTCAGTATCATATCAAACTACCAAAAATTATTTTATAGAACTATAAAAAAACAAAATTAATCTGCAAAAATGAAAGGTCAAAAATGTCAAGGGTATCAATGAAAAAAATGTATAGGAATTTGGTTTAGCCATACCAGATTGCAAACTATAATGTAAAGCAGTATCATCAAAACAACTTGGTACAGGATAAAACAAAATAAAGTGGTGGGTGAGTAGAATAGGTTAGGTAAACAAGATATAGTAAATTACCATAACAATCCAGTATCTGATGAATACAAAATTGGAATATTTTGGAATAACTCAAAATTTGACAAAGCCTACTGGGAAAAAATAGAAAATAGTTTGGAAAAACTCTGGTATAGACAGACATCTCATACTATATTCTAAAATAAGGATACAAAGGGTGGCAATATAAGCCAGTTAGAAGAAATATGATCTACTTTATGTTAAATATATGGGTAAATGAATGATTTATGATTAAAGAAGAAATAGGGAACATTATAAGATATAAAATTAATAATTATGATTATATCTCATTAATTTTTTTGTTGCCAAAACAAAACAAATACAGCCAATATTGGAAAGAAAGTAAAAATTTTTCATATCATGTTTCTCTGATAAAGGTCTAATTTCCCAACTGCGTCAAATTTATAAGAATACTTCATTCTCCAATTTACAAATGGTTAAAGAATATGAACAGGCAGTTTTCAAATGACAAAATCAAAGCAATTTATAGGTATATGAAAAAATGCTCTAAATGATTACTGATTTTGAAAAATGCAAAATAAAACAATGCTGAAGTATTAATTTACACCTATCAAATTGACTAACATGACATCATGATTGACCAACATTGACTAAACATGAATGATTGACTAACATGAATGACTAACCTGAATGAAAAAGAAAAAGACAAATATTGGAAGGGATAAGAAAAAAATGGAACATTAATCCACTCTTGGTAGAATTGTAAACCAATTCAACTATTCTGGAGACCAATTTGTGCTCAAAAAGCCAAAAATACTTTTGACCCAGCAATACCATTACTATATTTGAATCCCAAAAAGATATGAAAAGAGGAAAAAGACCAATGTATTCAAAAATATAGATAGCACATCTTTTTTCTGGTATTAAAGAATTAGAAATTGAGGGGATGCTTATTAAAGGATGGCTGAATAAGTTGTGGTATATAATTGTATGGAATATTGTTGTTCTATAAGAAATGAAAAGCAGAATACTTTCAGGAAAAACCTAGAAAGACTTACATGAACTAATGCAGAGTGAAATGAGCAAAACTAGGAGAAAATTGTACATAGTAACAATAGTAATATATGATGATCAACTGTGAATGACTTGGCTGTTCTCAGGAACACAATGACCCAAGACAGTTCCAAAAAAGATTAAAAATGCTATCCACATCCAGAAAAAGAATTGATGAAGTTTGAATGTTGATCAAGCATACTTTTTTAAGCTTTATTTTTTACTTGTCTGTGTTTTCTTTCACATGACTGATATATATATATATATATATGTACATATATATATATGGAAATATGTTTTGCATGACTACCCATGTATATAACCTATATCATCAGATTGTTTACTTTCTCAATAAAGTAACAGAGAAAGGATGAAGAGAGGGAAGGAAAGAGAGAATTTGAAGTTTAAACAATTTTTAAAATTACTTGTAATTGAAAAAATAAAATATTAAAAAAGAAAGGTTTCAGTTCAAATATACCCTGATACATGTATTATCTGTGAAACTCTGGGCAACTTATTTCACTTCTCAATGTCTCATTTTTTAATTAGTAAACTATGAGGAGATTGAGGATAACGGCCTGTACAATCTCTTCCAATTCTGAACTATAATCTTATGATTGTGTAAATATTACCCAATCATTTCTTCTCCTCCTCCTCCTCCTTCTTCTTCTTCTTCTTCTTCTTCTTCTTCTTCTTCTTCTTCTTCTTCTTCTTCTTCTTCTTCTTCTTCTTCTTCTTCTTCTTCTTCTTCTTCTTCTTCTTCTTCTTCTTCTTCTTCTTCTTCTTCTTCTTCTTCTTCTTCTTCTTCTCTCCATCCTCCTCCTCCTCCTCCTCCTCTTTCTTCCTCCTCCTATTTCAGAGTTCAATCAGTAATAAGGATTACATCTCAGTCCGTGGCCATGTCAAGATGTAACCAGGTTTAGGATTTAGTCTGTGATCAGAATTCATATTCAACTTTAATCTGTTCACAAAAATGAAGACAGACTATAACTAGGTTTAGATATTAGATCAGGACCAAAGTCTAGATTTTTTTCTCCTCATATTCTTACCACTTTGTGAGTTAACTTTTCATCATGGCTTCTTTGGTACATAATATTCTAATAACCTGAGACCACAATCACTGATAAATTCCCAGAAGGAATGGCATGCATAAATAAGCAGAGACATTTATAATTTAAAAGACCACAGAAAGAAGCTTTTGTAATACTGGAAGAGCCGTGGTGAAAATAACAGTAAGTCAAGACTTCATTTCTGTAGAGATGTCTCTCCTCACTCTATGCATTTTCAGTCAATTTATAGAACATTGAATATATTACCTCTTCACATCTAATTTGGTTGCTTATCCCCAACGACAAATGAAATTAAGCTTCAGATTTTCTGGCAATTGAAAGTCCCCAAGGCCAGGAAATTAACCTTCCTAATGACCTCTGGAGACCTCCCATGTGCATAGGACTGTTTGATCTTTCAGCTGTCAGAAGTGTTCATTTTTCAATTAAAGAATCCACTGATTCAAAGGGTAGGCATCCTCTCTGGGTCATGAGTTATAGTATATGAATGACTTTTAGAGGAACTTCCTCTTCTTTTGTAATCTATTCATTGCCAATTTCATACTGGAAAATGGTCCCTATGAGCATCCTTTCATAAATAAAAAATATTAAAAGGGATAGGGTGATTTAAGAGAACTCGAACTTCCATCATTGAAAGTCTTCAAGGAAAAAATGGATTACTATTTTCAGAGTTGTAACCAGCTATCTCAGGAGCAACTAAATACGATAAAAGGGCCTAAGGAAAGCAGTTGAAGGAAGATAATATAGGGAGCAAAAATACCTCTGAAAGAGACCTTAGACTTCATGAAAAGATGACAAGAAGAGGACAAAACTCTGAGAATGATTAGCTCTGTGTTGTCATTTTATCTAATTTAACATCAGTTTGCTCATCTGTAAAACACAACAATTGAGCTAGATGACTTCTGAGGTCACTAGATTGCCACTTCAGCAATGTGGCACAATGGATTCAATGCAGGGGTTAGAAATGGGAAGACCTGGATAAAAACCAGTCTTAGAGTCTTACTAACTATATCATCCTAGGAAAATTATTTAAAATTAATTCGCTTCAGTTTCCTTATTTATGTAAAATTGGTATAATAATCACACCTCTCTCAAGATTAAATGAAGTAATATTTTTAAAGCATTTAGCATATACTAGGTTCTATATAAATGGTATTATTATCATTAGTTTGTTATGATAATTATTATCAATGATCCTTTGCCTTCAAATCCATGGGCAGGTCAATAATGCTGTTTAGAAGACTGGTGTCAAAGTAGGGGAGTAAAGTGAGCTTGAGCCTGAGAAATAGTCATCTGGGACATTGATAGAATATAGAATAGCTATTGATAGAAGGTAGATAGAGGAATTTTATCAACTATTTTAACTAGCTTGGCTTCATAGCAGGGTGCCAGTCACAGTTGTTTTTTATTTCCTGAAGGCATATAATTGCTATCAATTCTTTCCACATTTTGTCACCCAGAGTCAGAGAACTAGTTGCTTCACCATAGCTAGAGTCCTCACAAAATGTCCAGGATTTTGTGGAGAGGGTTTGCTTTAAAGGATAGGTTGAACCACATGACCCTTGTAGTCCTTTCTAACTTAGAGATTCTGTGATACTGCAAGTCTGTGAAACATATCCAGAAATTCTGGAGCAAATAGGTAACAATTAGTTTCATTTATATCATGATCTAAAATATGTCCCTAATGAAGTAAATATCATATACAATATATATATATATATGTATATATATATATGATAAATTGGGATAAATTATATATATATATATGCATATATATATATATATATAATTTATCCCAATTTTTAAAAAGAAAAAAAAACAGGATTTTTTGGAGATATGGACCCATCAAAATTAGAGGTAGAATTAATGCACTTAACCCACAAAATTTAAAGGCCTGATTCCTTATAGTCAAGGTGCCAGGAGAAAAGCTGAATTTAGCCATTTTTTCTAGAAAGGAAGTCATGTGAACAAAATATTGAGTCATTTATCTCATCCAATTCCCTCCTTGTTTAATATACAAAAACCAGAGAGTAAAAATCTTTTGTCTAAGGTCATATAGTAAATAACAGATGCTTTTGCATCAGTGCTTGTTTTATTTTCTTTAAATTGTTTAGTGTGTGTGTGTGTGTGTGTGTGTGTGTGTGTGTTTGCCATTGTCCATAGTATTCTCACACAAAATTCCATATTATACAGACTGATTTGATGAACTAGAGATGTGCAGAATCAGGAAAAGAAGACTTGTAGGAGATAATATAGAAGTCTTCAAGGATCTGGTTGGCTGTAATCTCTCTCTCTCTCTCTCTCTCTCTCTCTCTCTCTCTCTCTCTCTCTCTCTCTCTCTCTCTCTCTCTCTCTCTCTCTTTCTCTCTCTCTCTCTTTTTTTTTACTGAGGCAACTAGAGTTAAGTGACTTGCCCAGAGTCACACAGCTAGGAAGGATTAAGTGTCTGAGGTCAGAGTTGAAGTCAAGTCTTCCTGACTTCAGAGCTAGTACTATATCCACCATGCCATTTAGCCCCATAGTGGCTGTAATTTCAAAGAAGGATTAGCTAGTGACCAATTTAATGCAAGAAAACAATTAACAAAAGGAAACAGAAAAGAGAGGAAAGAGTAAATACCATGGCTATAATGTTTCTTGGAGTTGAAACCACATAAAACTGTTGGTAGAAAATGGACAGTTACAAAAGTTCAGATTCCAGTCTTCTATAAAAAAATGCTTTGAGAGGAATTTAATGTTCCTTCCTCCAATCATCCAACAGAGGGAAATAACAGCTGAAAAAGCTAAGAAACTGTTGAGTATACAAAACTACATTGGTCAGCAAGGTGAGACTTTCCAGATGATCAACTCATTTTGAATAAAACATGTTTCTTCTAGTGGAAAGCAGAACTCCTGAAACTCATTCTTGAATTCACTTTCATTGAGAAGGATTTTGGCTTAAGTGGATAGTAGGATGGGGAGAACTTTCTAATAACCAATAATATACTACTGGGAGACATTTTATTAACCATCATTGGAAGATTTCAAACAGCTCTATGACATTTGTTGAGGATATCATAGAATATATTCTTAGCCACCTATAGACTTACTGAATAGTGTGATATCTCTTTCAGTCCTTAAATTCTGAGATTCTATTCTTGCTTACACACATTACTCCCTTTTTTAGAAGCAGAATGGTAAAGTCCAAGGATAGCAAACTGATGTCTATAGTAGTAAGTGACCTATAAAACTCCCAAATGGAGAGAGCCAGATTAAGATACAATTGGGAAATGTTTAACAAAATACATTTAAAAAAACCTTACAATATAATGTTAATTTGTGATTTTATAAGTCAATATATCTCCTATTTCTGTTTAAGTTTGACAGTATTAGTGATGTATAAAGAGGGCAAAAGAGTTGTGTTTGAAGCATATCTTTGTCATTAGATGTTTAACTATGGGCAAATTACTTAAACTCCCAGAGCTTCCGTTATTCCTCTGTAAATTAGAGATATTAGCACTACCTAATTCAGAGAGACATTGTAAGGAGCACATTTATATAATTCTGTGTTATTATTATTCTCTGAATTCTAATTTGAAGCACACAACACACTCAGTTGTTGCTTATTTATGTTGCATAACAGTCTTTAGTTATTTTATGAGTTGATGACTCATCTTCTCAAAGAGAATATAGACTTCTTGACTAGGAGAAAATGTCTTGTCATTATCCCCTCTACAATACCAAGGATTATTAGAGGTAGTATGGTACAGTGATAAAGCTCGTAGGCTGGATCCTTAGTTCTAGCTTGTAGTTTTGGTGGGGTCACTTAATAAGCTCTGGAAGATCTACATGATTTCTCTGCCCTCCGATTTTTTCATCTCAAAACAGGAATAATGGTTCTTGAAGAATTATTATTGTGAGGGTCCAATAAGGTTCTGTCTAAGAAATACTTTAAAAATTTATAAAGCTATATAAAATTTCAACTGCTACATTAATATTATCTCTTTTTACTTCAGTGTTCTAGGATGTGTCAATCACTAATCATTGGGACTTCACTGGGATAGAAATCTGGGTGATCACCTCCATGATCCTTGTATCTTTAAACATCTAATCATAGAAGACACATGCCCTGCCTTCAGGGAGCTCTCTGTCTGACCTCAAAAAGACAAAATGAAAGATAAACTATGAAGAGATATGGAAGGACCTTGAACAGCTCAGGACTTTGTCAGAGTTGGCTGATTCTCAGCTCCAGCCTCCCTAGTTATTGTGACATTGGCCACAGGCAAAAAGGTCAGACAACTATTGTCTCTTTTGCACCAGAGGTCATATTTAATGAGCCACAGGGAATCCAGAGGACTGGACCTGTCATTCAGCTTCCTCCACACCATGTGTTGTTTCTACCCAAAGTATAAACACCATCTGCTCAAGCGATAACTCTTCTGCTGCCAGTGTGGTAGACAGAGAATCAGGCTTAGGCATCAGGAGACCCAGCTTCTTTTTCTGGCTGATATTGATTTGCTGTGTGACCTTGGTTAAATCACTCTCCTACTCTAAGTCTTATATTCCTTCTCTCTAAATTGAAGGAATTGGATTACATGACCTCTGGTGTTCCTTCAAGCATGGAAGGAAGGAAGGAGGGAAAGAAGGAAAGAAGGAAGGAAGGAAGGAAGGAAGGAAGGAAGGAAGGAAGGAAGGAAGGAAGGAAGGAAGGAAGGAAGGAAGGAAGGAAGGAAGGAAGGAAGGAAAGAAGGAAGGAAGGAAGGAAGGAAGGAAGGAAGGAAGGAAGGGAAAAGGTAAGAGAGAAGAAAGAAAAGAAGGAAGGAAAGAGGAAGGGAAGAAAGGAAGAGAGGGAAGGAGGAAGGGAGCAAGGGAGGGAAGGAAAATAAAATTAGATATTTGATGGCTAGAATTTTTTTTCAAGAGAGCACAATCTATTTTTTTTAATCATAAATGAATTTTCAAATTATGACTCTCCAAAAGAGACCTTATGGACTTGTACTCTGCTCTGAGGACAGATATTCTACAGAAATTAGTCTCAAGTTGGGATGTGGCAGAGAGCAATTGAAAGAAAGGTGGATGCAGGATGTCTGAGGGGGAAGAAGGAACAACTTGGGAGATGTCTGGTGTCATTGTTCAATGGATCTGGAACTATTGTAAACATAGTTAACAATATTCTAAGCAGTACAGCTTTCTTGGGCTGGACAGCAGGGATCTTTTTCCATCCAAAATGAATATACTGAAGAAATAAGAGCATAGATTCACAATTCTCAATTTAATTTTAATTTTTTTCTCAATTATGTGTCAACAAAATTTTTTAACATTAACTTTTTTAAAAAAAGATTGAATTTCAAATTATCTCCTTTCCTCCCTTCCTCACTCTCCCCTCATTTTTTCCCTCTATTTGAGAAAGCAAATAATTTGATATAGATTATACAATAGAATCCTACAATGTTAAGCTTGAAAGGATCTCAGAAGTCTTTGATTCTAATCCTTACCTGAGGCATGAATGTCTTTTACAACATCATTAACAAATTGCCATCTAACATTGTCAAGATATCTTTGGTGACAGGGAACTCATTCCTACTAAAGTATCCCATTTCATTTTGGAATCATTCCAACATAGCTTCAGGAAATGGGCAATTTTCCATTTGGGTTGAGAAGGGAAGAAATAAGAAGTTGGCCTTAATTCAATTTATTTCCACAAGTATCTATTAAGTGTCTGATACACATAGGCTCTTTGCTTAGGGCTGGGAATACAGAGATAAAAAATTAGACTTCCTGTCCTCATGGACCTTGCCTCTAATGAACTTATAGTATGTTTGTAAAATCTAAAACCCTTAGAAAGTTTATCCTAATCTTATAACCACAGTTCATAAGCCATTATTAATATGTTTGCTTTTATTAGTGAGGCAGACTAGTAATATTAATTTAAAGCAAAAGACATTTAATCCAATAGAACAGAAAAAGGTAACAAGAAAATCTATTCTCTTGTGCCCCTAATATATTCTCTAAAAGGTTACTATCTCACAGTAGTAGGGAACGGCACATAGAAGATGCCATTCAGAAGATGGGCAGCTAGGTAGCATAAATGCATAAGTACTGGAAGACCTGAGTCTAAATTCTACCTTCTATCACTTATTGCATGACCCTAGTCAAGTCACTTGATCTCATTCAACTTTAGTTTCCTCTTTTAAAAATTTAATATTAAAAATATTGGTTTCCCAGCACTGTTGTAAGAATCAGTGAGATAATATAAATAAAGGACATTGCAAACTTTAAAATCATATAGAAATGCTAGCCCTTATCATGACCAATGAATGTGCACAAAGAATGCCAAAACAAGGAAAGCATGAAACCAGTAACCTTTATATAGTTATTATTGTATATGTATAGATATAGACATATATTACACTATTTATATATAGCACATGCAAAGTTTGTGTAAGAATGAGTTCCATTTAGGATGAATATAGATAGGAATAGGAAGAGAGAAATGTGATAGGTATTAGGGGGAGAGGAAGTAATCATAAACAGCACAAATTCTAACCTTTGGGAGAGAGAGTTGTAAGGAGAAAATTAGAGAGGATGGACAGAAAGTGCAACAACTTAAAATAAATAGGAAGTGAGAAGTATACATAAAAGAAAAAAAGGAAATAAATAATTAGCTATCATAACTGTAAATGTGAATTGGATGAATTCTCTCAAAAAATCAGAGATTAGCACAGTGGATTAAAAAGCAAAATCCAACAAAATATTATTTAAGTACTTGAAACATAAAGACTCATATAGAATTAAAATAAAGGGTTAAAAAAGAACCTGTTATTTCTTAGCTGAATGTAAAAAAAAAATTCAGTGGTAGCAGTTATAATTTCAGAAAATGCCATAGGAAACATGAACCCAATTACAAGAGATAAGGAAGGAAGCTATATTTTACTGAATGGTAGCATAGATAATGAATTGGTTCTAATATATATGTTCACCAAATGACATGGCATTTAAACACTTAAAGGAAAAACTAAATGAATTAGTGGAAGAAACAGCATAGCTATAATAGCAGAAGACCTAAATTTACTTCTATCAGCCCTAGGTAAAGCTAACAAAAATAAACAAGAAAAAGTTAAGGTTCTCATTGGAATTTTAGGGGAAAAAGTAGAATGGTAACTCTAAGGTGGTTATTGAATGGAAATAAAAAAAAGAACTATACAAAATTCTTACCTTTTAATGATATCTTGGGTCATAAAAACCTCATAAGCAAATTCAGAAAAAGAATAAATATCTTTTACCCAATCAAAATTTAAAAATAGTATATTAAATAATGTTTTAAACTGGGAAACTGTTAACACTAAAGAATAAAAGTGTTAAAAATAGCCAGAGACTAAATCTCCCCCAGTGCATCAGCCACAAAGGAAACCAATGGCAATAAAAACTTAACTTTAAAGAACTGGTGAGTCAAAGAACAAATTATAGAAATGATTGATAATTTTATTAAAGATAATAAAAGCAATGAAAAAACATACAGATATTTGAAAAATCAGTCCTTAAAGCAAATATTATCTCTTTTGTTAGTTATTAGATGGGTAATGTATGTCTCATGTCATTTTAATTTCAGACCTAAAGTACTAGGGGATCAACCTTAATTAACCCTGCCCCATACCTCTTTGGTGCATATTGACCATATGACCAATAAAGAAGCAATTAGAGGTATTATTCTTCTGTACCTTTGTTTTCTCCCTTTCCCAACCCCTGGTTTCCCAGAACTCATCCAAGTGATTGATAGGAGTTTGTAATCTTTGGATAAGATCAGACTCCAAATTCATTCTAGTGAAATAAAGAACCAGAGGTCTTCCATCTGCCCCCCTTGTACATTCCTAAGATTTTTTCAGGCACTGCCATATCGCCTATTAATGCAAACAAAAGACCTTTAGGTCTAATCATATGCCCTATTAATGCATTTTTAGCTAGAACTCTGAGTTTTTCCATTCATCCTACAACAGAGATGGGCTGAATATCTGAAACTGAAATTGACCTTCTTAAAAGCAGGGACTTTTTTCCCCTTCTATTTGTATCCCTGACACCTTACCACAGTGTTTCCCCCTTTTCTACTCTCTTTCCTTGCTTCC